>NC_051056.1:3755493-3877993 GCF_904848185.1 Acanthopagrus latus
GAGGGTCAGTGTTGAGGCAAAGTTTGTCATTGAAAATGAAACCACTGTCTCATCTGTTGTTCTGTAGCTGGGACAGAATATAAGCGCTTATGTTGATTTTTACAACCAACAGCAGAGCAATTTGCGTGTCTAACTCTGAGCAACGACATTGCGAAACACTGCTGGACACACCGAACTTCACCTCGGGGATGAACGCCCCCCTCTTGGATATCTCCGGTGACAGTAACCCTTAATAGTAAAAATAGCCATACAAGTAATACTGTTCTTAATAAACTCTGTTCAAGTCAAAGCATTTATTGTCATGTGCAGTTTCTCTATGCAATACAAATATTCTTCCTTCACTTTCCACTTTAAATGCTGTTTCACAGAAAAAGAGATACACATCTATCTACATAGATTTCTGTAGATAATACTGTAGCAATAGTAGAAGGAAGAATGCCACCAGTGAGGTTTGTGAATTACTTAATGACATGTTATGCTATTTTGTACCATTCAGAATTTGTTTTAAGATACATTGACACCCACAACAAATCTACGTACCCACAAGCTTGACAAATAGAATCAAATTATCAGTATCGTTGAGACAACCTGATTACTTGGTTATTGGTCAGATTGCATCATTAATTTTCAATTTGGCCAAGAAAGGCAGAGTAATGTTACAACTAAAATTAATTCAACTGGCAGTGTTACGGTTTTAAAGGCTGAAAGCAGCCCAGTCACCAAAATAAAATGTGTGGCATTTTACGTTTTTGCTAACCACTGACCACAGCCAATATGAAGTTCCAGCATATCTGTGGTTTGACAAACACTAATTCTGCTGATGGCGTTGCTGATTATTTCTGTGACAAACAGAATGACCATGCAGGATAGAGAAGTGTAAGGAAAGGAAAAGCGATCTGAGGAGATTTTTCTTGATGACTAGAGCTTATGAGTGTTGGAGGAGCTATGACAGAGGAGGGAGCTGAAGCATTTCATGATATTTCTGTTTATGATGGAGGATCAGGAGCGAATCCAGACCAGAGAGGAAATGTGACTCCAGACAGGCGACAGGTTGAGGCCTCAGGGGTGAGTTTGTCTGGAGCTTTCCGAACCAGCCGTGTCATACATATTCATATCGCCAGAACACGTCCGCCTGGAGATGAGCCGAGCGTGCTGTAATGACCACGGTCATTAACGACACCATCAGTGTGAGAGATTCTCCGTCAACATTAGCGCCTGTCCTCGGGCAGCGCCATCTCGTTTCCATCCAGATTTATTGTCATCCTCAACACACTTTGTGTTCCAGCTACAAGGTACAGGCGAACACATTTGGCATTATGGACACGTAGTTGGAAACAGGGAGCATCAGCCACATATGATTGATGAGCAGCATTCCGCAGCTGTTGCTATGTCACCTTAAACAGCATCACGGAAGAGGGAGGGGCAAGCTTCTGAGGTGACCAATCGGATCACTTGGCCTAATCAGGGGAGGAAAAAACTGCAACACATATAAAACTGGAAATGTACTCGTAAAAAAAGTCCCAGGACATCACTCCTACAGAGGGCGTGAGGACAATACTCTCATAAAAAAAACCTGTAAAAATATAGAAATCAAGTTCTGGAAGTGAAACAGCCTGAGTGAGCAGAAGCAGCAGGAGGAGGAGGAGGAGGAGGAGGAGGAGGAGGAGGAGGGAGTGATGTGGAGCTATTTAGTTGTTTACCCTCCACGGTAATGAGACAGGGCCGGAGTGAATCACTCCATTAGGACGCTGGCGTAGATGCTGGTTTATCAAGTTGTGCACAGACTGCGTGCCTTTAAATATACAAACAGTGACATTAATTAGATCAGAGGGAATTCCAGACAGACCTAAATGACAGGATTAATAATCTGTTTCTAGTGCTTTAGAGACAAACAGGAGACTCCTTCTCAAGAAGAGGAAGGACTGGACTCTGATGTCACCCCCGATTCCACTAGTTATGTCTCTGCTGTGTTACGGCTCCGCCACAGCAGCAGAGCTGGGAGGTTTCACTCTAATCTGTGTGTTAACTTCCAGGTCTGCTGCACCGTGTATCCGCTCCGTCTCAGCTCCGGCAGTTTGGAGCCTTCCAGAGCAGATATGCAAGACTTCTATTTCTGGCAGATGCCGGAGCACAACGCAGCAATTCAGCCAAATTCAGCCTAGTGCAGACAGGAAGTCACACAATGAAAACAACATCCGGTTTTCAAAATAAAACACTATGTGTTGACGCCAGCACACAAATCTCAAAACAGAGACAAACACCAGCTACTAATCCTTCGGTCGGGAACACTTGCTGTTGCTGTGTTTATAACACATAGCTATAACTGCGGTCACAAGTGATTGTGTGTTTATCACGGGAACTCCTTGGTCTCGTGACACCAGTTGTCTGACAGTGCTGCTCTTTGTGGACTCAAAATGCAACTGGTGGGGGTTGCCAGATGGCATATAGTGGAAATTAAAATATTTGAATTTATCTGGTAATTGGCTGGTTTGTGTCTCGTCATTTCTTTGTATTTATTTTGTATTTGATATGATTTAATCATTGTACATTTTTTATTACCAGATTTTATCCCATATATTTCAATGGGAATACTAACAGTGACAGTTTTGGAAATGTCCTTTTTGCTGAGAGTCTGAAGAGCAGATAACTCCCTCATAATGTTCTGAAGAGACCAGAAAGACTTGAAACAGCTGAAACTGTCCAAAGGAGACTGGAGACAGTCACTGGTTCCAGCCAAGCAACACTTCACACCACAACTTGTTCTTTTACATTTCTGTTTTCATACAGATCCAACCGATGAGTCTGGCTTATTTAGCCAGCTTCAGAGGTGCTTGGTTAGCTGTTTCCCCTTGTTTCCAGTCTTTATGTTGAGCTCAGCTAACCATCCCCTTGGCTTTAGAAGTACCTAGGTAGTATTGACCTTCGCATCCAGCTCTTGACAAGATAGTAAATCAGCATAT
The DNA here is from genome assembly GCF_904848185.1 of Acanthopagrus latus. NCBI lineage: Eukaryota > Metazoa > Chordata > Actinopteri > Spariformes > Sparidae > Acanthopagrus > Acanthopagrus latus. The sequence goes on from NC_051056.1 coordinate 3,758,454, forward strand.
TTCCAGAAGGGTTAATTATTCATTTTCAGTTTTTACTGTTTTTACACACACAATAAAATCTGACCACCTTCCTGAATAAGAATAAAGTAAGAAGTCACTTCATAGTCTGCTGACAAGGTTTTATTGAATGAAATTTTCTAAATGGTATAAAAGCATTGTGTGGCATTAATTTGGCATAAATAGTCAGTGCAATCACATATGTAGGAGCTGAGGGAAACAATGTTTGTCGAATAATGGGAGCTTCACATTAACAGTCCGAGTAGAAGACAAGAAGAAATCCTCCATGCACCTTGTATGTCAATAAGTCTCCCTGCCTTCTGCTTGAAGCCTGCAGCCACATGCTGTTGTGTGTAGAAGAAGATGGTTGTCTACACATATTTGCCTGAATGACTTTGTGCTCTGAGGGTGTTTGGAAAGTGCTCACATGTTTTGAAACTAATGGCAGAGGAGCTAATGGGTGTATTGATTGCTTTTCAATTGGGGAGCCAGCAGCCTTGCAAATTAGATGTTTTCAGCAGCTCTATTTATCATCCAAGAGGCGTGCATTGTCAGGCTGGAGAAGTTTGAACAACACATCACATCAGTTTGATCCAATTTGAGCCAGTTGCAGATGATGTGGAGGCCCACAGTGTTTGGCACAGTATTTACAGACACACAGGGGAAATATTTCTGGAAAAGGAAGCAGACATTTTTCTCCTCTTTGAGATGAATCCATTCTTTTGTTTATTTATTTTTTTACAAAAGGTCTCTGTGGCTTTTAGTAAATTAAGATGATGATTCAATCCCGGTAAAAACAAAAGACACAGTGATGTTGATTAAAGTCTGCTGCGGCAGAACTTTGATTAAGTTATGTAAGTCGCATTAACAAAAATCTTAGAAGTGGTGTTCAGTGCTACTGTCAGTCTTAAAAGGGCTGTTGCTCTTTTACTGACCCTCTCAAAATCTCTCAGAACAAAATGCCAAAAAACACCACTTGTGAAGCTGGAGGGAAACTTGTCTGTTCCCACTTTAAGCACCTGCTCTGGTTCACACACAGACCAGATCTCAACCGATTTCAACACGAGGTAGAGTTGGCTTTTTTGCTTATGAAGGTCCCAACTGAGTGAAATAACCTGGAAGTATGAAACTGGCAGCCATGACGCATGCTGTTTGAATTCTCTAAATAATGAAGGGTTGATGTTTCAACGCATCCTTTTTTTATTTCCTTCAGCAGAGGACACACTGAAACACCCTTTATGGAAAGGATGCCGATGCAGTACATTCCCACTGTTACTTGCAACCCTACTGCAAGTATTCTTATTGAGTTTTTAGATTCTGATAAATTCTCCTTGACATGTGTTCATGATGTTTTCCATCAAATGTAAGTAACATTAAAGACAGAAAAGATAAGATATTTTTTTTGATTGTTTGACCTCAGCCCTGCAGTAGGAGGAATGAGAAATCTCTCACCTGCCTGGAACAGTGTCAGGACCAGTCTGTCTTGAACCCCCTCAGGAACGTCTCGCCATGCTGTGCAACAACTTGTGAGACATTATGAGAGTAAAGATATCCACCTACTGGGAGTGTGAAGACATTCCCCTCTGTATTCCTCTCTGAGGATTACATGGATGAACTTGGGGAGCGGATTAGGACACATGTGCAAGGAGATGATGAAAGCAGCCATGATTTTCCCTGCATGCACTGAGCTCTCTACTGCAGATGGAGACAGATATCACTGGGGCTGTAGTAATCCTGCTCATGCTAAGAGATGTATGCACACATTTGGCAAGCCAGCTGAGAAGCAGTGGTATCCATGTATACTTGTATGCTTTGATTTGTATGAGAAATACTGTTAATGATGAGCACCTCCTGGACAGGAAGGAGATGAAAAGCTGTAATCTGAAAAGTGACTAGAAGCTGCAGCTGCTACACATACATAGTGGAGTAAAAAGTAGGCTATTATTAATTACTCAAGTCCAAATACCTTGAATTTGCATTTGAAAAGGTGCAGTAGTGTTGTCAGCTTCATGCAGTTAAGTAGTAAAAGCACAGTAGTACTGTCAGCTTTATGAAGTAAAGGTGCAGTAGTATTGTCATCTTAATGTAGTATAAGTACAGTAGTAACAGTGCAGTAGTATTGAATGCAGGAGTTGTACATGTAGTGAAGTATTTTAACAGTAGATAAACCTGCAGAAGTTCTTAATTGATTAATCAGTTTCACAAATTTGAACCTGTTCTGTTTTTTACGGAAGCTGAGAATGGCCATGGATTTTTCCTTTTTTTTATACACTATTGTCTTGTGAAAATGACTTATTATCTCGTTATCTTGATACAAAAAGTTGTTTTCTCATGATAACAAATTAATTTATTTAGTTTTCTCCATATAACAAAGATTGTTTTCTTATGATAACGAATTAATTAATAATGTGTTAGTCTTGATTTCAACCTACAAGAGCTGCCACGAACAGCTTCCGTAGCTGAAGTTACACTTCACGTTAGTTCATTTACTTGACTGTCTTTGTTTAGGGGCTACCAGTTAGCAGATGAGAGGCTGACAAACTCCCATCTATCCGGCTGCTTCAGCTAAGGTAACCTAAATGTAGGCTAACGTTAACTTAGCAATGTAATGTGAAACCTAGTTAAATGTTTATCAATTCATTTAATATTACGGAACACATTACTAATTGATTTGTTATCACGAGAAAACAATCTTTGTTATATCGAGAAAACCAGATAATAAGTCAATATCACTAGAAAACAATCTTTGTTATATGAAGATAACAAAATAAATTAATTTGTTATCTCAAGAAAACAACTTTGTTTTTTCATGACATCGCACTACATATCTTTGACCAAACACTAGTAAGATAATCAAGAAACATAACTGAGAAATAAAGCAACAATTAAAGTGAAACTCTCGCTAAAAGGCAACCTTAGGCTTGTTTTGCCAATGTATGTGAGTCAAACCTTAGTGTAAAAGCATAATTACGACAAAACGAGTCACTTTTAAGATTTACTGTATATTTGTTTTAGGGTCAGACTAATTTTCTCAGTGCAAGAGGCTATTTTTAAAACACTAAGAAGGTTCTACACAACGTGAAACTTTGCTCGTAGTATCACCAGGGTCTCTACACATGAACACGAGCATTGAGAACACTGGTTGTGTACCCAGAGTTTACTTAAAAGAAAGTTTTTGGACAACTGATATCTTGATTTATTAGCTATAGATTAATGATTATATAAATCAGGGGTCACCAACGTGGTGCCCGCAAGGACCACATGAGTAGCCCTCAAGCATGTTCAAAAAATGAAAATTGAATATTGATATTATCTGTTTCCCACCTTGTTAAGTCATTGTTGGTAATTATTGTGAGAAATCACATGTGATCAGTGTCTTCACATAGATGAATGTCATTAATCATTTATAATCCTATATAATAAAGGCAAACTGAGCAAATATGTTATTTCAGAAGAGTGTATCAAACTGGTAGCCCTTCATATGACTCAGTACGCATGAAAAAGCTCTCAGTTTCAAAAAGGTTGGTGACCCCTGACATAAATTATAACTTCTTCCCACTACTTTTCCAACGTTTCATCAGGATTGCCTGTTTTGTTATGCATTGTTCTACTGTTGTTTTGTTTTGTTTTATGAAGTCAATAATATTCAGTCTTTAGCTACTTTTTGCTTCAAGATTAAGTCCACTGTAGAAAGGACAGAGTGCCTTAACACAGTGATTTAAGCAGCAGTGTGCTCCAGATGATCCACACTGAGCAATCAGCTCCATCCATAGATGGTGCTGTGCCGCTGATAGACTGCAGCAGGAAAACCTCCCAAGATTAATGTTTTCATTATGTTTTGATTAATTTTTACATGGACTTTGATCATTAGAGTTTGATGAATCTTGAATAAAGCACACCCCACCCGTTCATGTTTCTGATGATTAATCTGAGAGGGGGGCATTGTTTCACAGCTCCACACAGTCCATCATTGTGTGATGTTTGGAGCAGGTACACGCAGCTTTGTTTCATTTAACTCTTTCAGAGACAAACTGGGCCTGAGAGAAATCACAGCTGTGTGTTTAGAAGTGGCGATCACGTATGTGTTCTGACACTGTAACTGCCTGTAGGGAGCTTTGTTGCATGGCTCCTTAGTCAAAGGACAGATGTCAGAGGTCAGGGGTCAGAGGAGCAGCCCCGCAGCTGGAAGGGATTCTGAGGTTTTGCTCAAGAGCACGTCAGCAGGCACCTTGCTGTGTTTGAGGCTAGGATCTGAACTGCTGCTTTCTGACGTCATCAGAGTCCAACTGTCTCATTGAGTTTGAATAAAAAGACATTTCTGCTGCTAACATCAGCAAGTAAGAACACATTCAACCAGTTGAATCAGTAGAATGTGGCTGAATTCTTTTCTTGTGTTTTAGATTATTCTCTCTGTGGTATTTTTCCTTTCTCTTGCGTCTTGTGTCTCATCCACGATTACAATTATTTTGTTGCTGGCTGATTTTGAAATGCTTTTTTGGTTGTTGGTTTTTTCAGAGACCCTCTCCCTGAGAAGCAGCCAGCAGGCCTTTCAATACATTCATTCTCAACTTCTCTTTGTTTTACTGTTACTTTGCTGCAGACTGCTGCAAATTTATAGTTCTACTCTACAACATTTCACAGGGAAATATTGTACTTTTTACTCTGCTTAATTTATCTGACAGTTTAGTTACTAGTTTCTTTACAGATAATTTGTTTCATTTCCTTCCTGTCCTGAGAAAATTATCTTTAACTCCTAAAAAAAGAAAAAAAAATTCTCTTGGATGAGCTAGAAAACACATTGTCACAAAGCTGAAAACAGGTTGTTTTTCTGACTTCATACAGATGCATGGCTCAAACATATGATGATTTTATAGAGTATCATTGCTGAAGATAACACTAGCCAACAGCATATCTTAACCTTAAACATCTACACAGTAAAATGACACACGTGTGCGCAAACACGCACACACACATCACTGCAGCAGTAAATCCAAGACATCTAATATTAAATCCAGGGAAAAGTTTACTATGGGTACAATTTGCTGAAAATATTTAGATTTTTCTTTTTGTTGGAATGCAGGACTGTACTGTGTGTTTGTGTCCAGTGTGAAAACACAAGTCAACATGGACCAATTTTAACTTATGAACGCATTTAATTTGTGTCATGCACATCATGTAAATGTAAGCTTATTTCAACCAGAGGAAAAGTTTATCGGCAATTTATTTCTATTATAGACTAAATGACTGAATAATCCCATGTTTCGTCTTGTGTTGTTGTTATTTGTGACTCTGAGGAAAACAGAAATGATCCAGCTGTCTTTGCAACAGTAATACCACTTAGGGGGAAAAGTTGCCTGTTGCCACTTTAATGTGACCGTGATGAAGACGGTCTCATGATGGTTGTTACCTGTCTTCATCCTTTCCTAAATGTCCTGTTCCTATAAGTGCTGTGCTTTTTTGTGCACCAGCCCATGAGATCATGCTGTTTAGGCTTTATGTAATTTAAGCAAGTTTGTTCAGCATTAAAAAAAAACAAAACAAAAAACCATGATTGCATTAGAGAGTTAACGTTTTCCTGAGAGACTGAGTGTTAAATTGCGTTGCTCTCACTTTGTTTCTGAAGTTGTACCTTCTCTCCGGCATGTATTTTGGCTTTAAGGCGTTCTGTATTGGCATTCAAACTGGAGATAAACTGCGATCCCAATATTTGGCATCATTTTAGCCGCTGTGTTTCCCTCCCCGGTAGCTGCCTCACGTGAGCCAACCCGTGCGACGGAGTAAACAGCACATGCTTCCAAACTTGGTGCAGAAAGTTCAACTAAAAACAGAACATCGCCCCAAACATGACAGCTGACCGAGATTTTATGTTTGAAGAGTCTGGGAAGGGAAAAAAAAAACACAAACAAACCCAACAAATCAGTCGGAACGATTTTGCGGGTTGATTGGTGTGCTGTAAGAAACATCTGCGTTTGATATTCCAGCTCTGGGGAAGTACATGAAAGTGCGCTTTAGAGGATGAGAAGTGTCTGTTTTCTGACACGAGAAGCAGCAGTTTGACAAGGCGGGTGCTCCCTCGGGGAAAGGCTGCCTTCAGCTGCAGCGTCTCACTGTGAGTCAGGCTGAGTCAGACAGTGTACAGACCTAACACGACGGCTTCGCCTGCCGGAGACACGAAAGGCTGCAGAGCAACCAAGAGGGGCACAGACCGCATCTGCATCTTGTTTTCCCTGAAGATGAGTTTTGTTTGTTGGGGCAGCGCAGCAGATCAGTAGTTTGCACCGACCGCGGGTTCATCACCCACATCTGACTCTCTACACAAGTGCAGAATACATGTCTAGAGGCGTCGGTACTTTGAGTATACGCACTTCTGCTTTTCCTTTCCTAGATGTTGTTTCCTTCCTGGTTTTGTCTTTGTGCTTTTGTTCTTTATTTGCTTTCCTACTTTTATGGCCCCCTGAAAGTAGGACAATTTTTAGAAATTCAAAAGACACTTCAGCACATCTAGCACAGTACTTCTTTCTGTTAGTTTGGTAAAAGAAAAACAATGTCCAACTCCTGGTTAGGTGTCTGTCTTCAGGGGGAAGTTGGGACTTGGGGAGGGAAGTCATGAAGTATTAAGTGACGATAATAAGTTGTCTATTTCCAACATTTTCATGAGATCTGCTGAAGAGTCACCAACCTGTTCCTTAAAGGCTACAAACCAAATGTTGACAATTTTCAACATCTCAGAAAGGTGTCCATCTCGAAATAATCAATCTGCTGGCGATGAAGGAAGAACAAAGTTTCGTGCCCTGATGTCAGCACAGTTTGAAGGCTCTGAATCGTGATGTGAGCTGATGTTTAACACCAGCGGCAGGCTGTGCAGAACAGGAAGGAGAACAGGTGAGATTCAGCCGGAGGACAGGGCTAAATAAAACCTGTCAGTCTGGAGCTTCTGTGTCCATCTGAATACTTTTACAAACCTTGATGTGAAGCTTATAACTGGAGTAAATAATAGTAATAAAAATGAAAAGACAATAGGAAATGTTTCTGTGGTAAAAAGAAGTTGACATGACGCTGGACAAAGTAAAATTAGGCATTTTGTTTAGTTGATAAATGTTTACATGCTGCTCCTATTCTAGAGAGTTTGTAAGAGTTAATTAAAAATGTTATTAGGTGCAGTCTGTGGAGAAGGATTATGTTTTATGCTCTGTGGCTCCAGTCTCCGTATCTGATCTGAAAAAAGAGCCAAACTTACAATTTCAAGGTTGTTAAATTCACAAATCCCCAACACAAATGCAGAATGGTACATTTCATGATATTGTTTAACTCAATCTTCTGCTGGAAATAAGCTGAGGAAAACATAAACCGTGTGTGCAGTCATATCCCTCATGTTTGTCAGATGTAAAAGTTATTATTTTATTTTATGTTTTTTTTTTTTTTTTTACTAAAGCTGCGCTTCCATCCCCAGGAAAAAAATCTTCTTTTTATTCTCTCATCAAATTTTTACAGTCACACTTTCCACTCAATAGCAGAGCTCTGTTTTTATATTAATACAGGGAAGAAAACTCAGAGAAAATGAGTTGTTGAGTTTGCCGGGGAACTGGTTGCATATAATGACATCATTTCCTCTTTGCAGATTCACCATACACATCTTTAAAAAAAACTGAATGGGATTTAAATAACAGTAAATAATCGATAGCGAACACAGGCGCTTGGTTCCTCAAATGAAACTTTACATTATTCTTGTGTTTCGGCAGGTTGAAGAGACAATCAGTGAATCTAATAAAAATAGAGAGGCAGACAGTGAAAAGGCAGGCAACTAAAAGCAATGCAATAAAATACACACCGGGATGACAAAAGAAACAGAAGCAGCAAACACAGGAGGCGCACGGCGGAACGTGAAAACATGCAGATCAACTGATAAAGGAAGAGGGAAAAACAGACTTAAATAAGTAAGGAGGGAAGACGAATAGGGCAGTCATAAAGGGCAGGACATAATGCTATGAGAGTAAGTGTTACACAGAAAGTGACACATGACAAAATAAAACAGCTTTTAGAGGAGCTGTTTCGAATATCGTTGCTACCAAACGACACCACACAACATCAGAAAGCTCTCTATAACAGAACCTCTTCCAATATTAAAGTCTCACAGCTGTGTGTCCACTGAGTGCTTCTCTTTTTACACTTTACATCCACCGTTGCCTGATCCAAACAGTGCTGAGAGCAGAGCATCTGTGCAGAGCTGAGCATTACGAACTCGTATCAAACTTTTAGTGACGCAGATCCTTCTCTCCGACAGATTTATTTAGCGAGGCGGCACAGCAGCACCTCCAGCCACGACCGCAGCCTCACACACGCATCTGGTGCTGCTGCCGGATGAATGAGGGGTAAAATCACACAGAATACAGCTTTATCTGCCGGGTAGGCCTCCTCCTGGTTACACACAAATACCCAGGTTAAGTGCACTACACAGGTAGCTAATACGACCCCTGGGTACCCAAGGTGTGACAGAAACCTTCATCCAGAAGAAATTGTCCTCATCTGGGAGCAGAAGTGGACCATAAACCTCTTATCTGTCCCTGACATACCTGTTTATGGTTGAGAGCAGGCAGTTATACAGTCTGGATGGATTGAATCTTCTGAACTGGGAATTTCTCTGCTCAGTGAGACATCGTTAATCATTGATAAATTATTTGTAATTGCCCCACCTCTGACCAAATGACACCACGGTGAGGATGATGAGCGGTCTCTAGTCACAGTATTAGCACGGTTACTCCCTAATGTTTCTCTAAGATCTAATTTCCCAGAAGCCTCGTTGCTTTTTGTTCTTCCTCCCTCAAGGGTCTAAACATGTTGGATGTGATTTCCAATTAAATTTGTCAGCTATTTTGCTTTACGACCTTTTTAATAAACTGATGACCACAATAGCTGGTAAGTGCTGTTCAGTTGTTGTTTTATTATTCTGTGACTCTTCTTCTTCTTCTTCCCTTTCTCATTCTGTCAATGTTTTGAATTGTGACATGCAATAAAGCAGTGAAAAATAAAGATATTCTGATAAGCCTCAGTTGTACTTTCTGTTATGTGTGGATTTGCCAGTGTTAGCATGCCAACAAAATAGACGGAGGTGAACATTGATAACATTTCAGCTCATCCTCAGCAGTCAAATGGTTCTCAGCCTCAGCAGTCAAAATGTTTTTAATCTATATGTGTCTGGCTTAAGCATGCAGCATCTGTTGTGTTTTGTATTGATGTTTTGTTTTTTTATCAATACACCTTGACCAACTGGATTTTTAAAGTGAGGAAATTGTTTGACTGATACTTTGCACATGGATCGATTTCATGATCCCATCCACCCACTACAGGAAGGGTACTTTAGTAACTGAGGTTATCGAGATCTTCTCACGGCAAGCAAAGAAAATGTTTTCGGTTGGAAATTTCTGCCAGCAGATGTGAAGAAAATTCAGATGAATTTCTGAGTATGTACCAGGGTCCCTCAGCAATATGAAAAATGATTTAACTCTAGGCTGTTTATGCTTTGAATTTTTAAACATGTATTTTGTTATGAATATGTGCTATATGACTATTTATTTTCTATTTACTGAGTAGAAACAGAAATTATTTTATTTGTGAAGCAACAGGAGAACGAGCCCTTGGTGATGTCTTCAATGTGTGTAAAAAAAAAACAAAAAAACGACTAACCTCTCAAAGACGAAGCCGGGCTCTTACTTTGAAAGTGTGCATGCACCCCTTCCTCTGCAGCTGTCCAGTGCGGCGTGGTGATGTAAGTGGACATGAGGCTGTGATTAATGGTGGTAGTAATGGTTTAGTCAGTGCAGCATATGAGTCCAGCTAACAGCTTGGCTCGGTGCTGTGATTGGAGTCGACAGTAGAGTCACCTCCACGACCTCTGACACTGTGCTCCTCTACCTCTCTCTACCTCTTTCTTTCTCTCCCTCCCTCTCACACACACATGCACAGAAACACACACCCACACACATTTTGTATTCTGATAGAGTATGGCAACTGCTGTAAGGGTCTTCGTTCTTTATTTTGTCTTGCCTTTCTCTGAAATGAGCATTGTGTCTTAAAGGCAAATGAGGTGATGTTTACAGGGAATCCAGAAGAAAAGAAACATGAATGAATACAACAGGAAGAGTGCAACACTGAGACGGGACCGCAGAAAACCAGAAAGCTCTCAGCCAATGTTTCTGCTGCGGCCTGACAAGCTTCTAAATCGGGTATTTTGATAACAGTGGAACATTTTTAAAAACGTTTCTTTACACAAAGAGTCTTCAATAAAGACCTTTTGTGCAACATTAAAGCAGCACTGGAGAACAAACTGACAGACACACTTATCAACATGTTCAACTTGCACAAGCACAATATTAATGCTCCTGTTAGCTCTGCTTTGGTCTCCACCAACTGATTTTTCTTTCTTTCTTTCTTTCTTTCTTTCTTTCTTTCTTTCTTTCTTTCTTTCTTTCTTTTCTATAAATCAGGTCCTACAACATAACACCAGTCAAATATTTGTTATTTATATGATATAATGGCATCAAACATGCGTTTTAGCTGAATTAGGTCTGTACAATTTGAAATAGTAAGACAATTTAAACTGTAAGATCAGCTGTTGCATGACGCAGAGGTATTCTACCCTGAAGTTATTGTAAACAAACATTGTGATTCAGTCCATCGGTCTGTTTCTCTTTTCATTCCTTCTTCCTGCAGACACGTTCTTTCCTCTGACAGCTTTCACTGATTGCTCTCAACTCAGACTCTTTATAGTCTTTTTTCCAGTTCTTTGTTTTTAGAGTCTGCCTTCAGCTCAAACAACCTGACTTTCTTCTCTGTTTCACTTTCTTGACTCATGTCTCTTTTCTAACTGGTGATTGCCTGCAGCTTGAATTGGCTTTCATTGTTTCTTCTGTTCTTTGCGTTTTCTACCTTCTCAGAAATCATTTTTACCCCATTACCTGTAACCCTTGTGAAATATACATATAGATTTAGGTGTTTTTTCTTCCTTTCATGTGTTGCGTGCTGTCCCCTAATGGATGTCCATGTTGGCTCCAGCTGTTGTTTGTTAGAAGACTTGTGGCGTGGCTGCAGTCCCTCTGTTGCTGACCCCAGCCTCAGCAGTCTGGTTATTTGCAAGGGCAATATTTTATAAAGGATCTGATTGGTTTATGCACTCGACTGAAGTGACCTGTGAAATGAAAAGCGTTTGGCCGAGCTGCTGTTTAAATGTTTGAGCTGCAGAATAAAGTGGAGGGCAGCTCAAGTACAGTTCAGCTTCCCCTGCAATCCTCTGTGTGTGTGTGTGTGTGTGTGTGTGTGTGTACTCAGCTACTCCAGCTATTATGAGTTCAAACGTACTGGGAGAGAGCATTTACCATATTTATGTGGGGGTTAATATGTTTGCGTCTATACTCTATTGTGTTATGTTGGTTTGCAGGTTAGAGGTCTGCAGCTGCCATGAGTTAGAGGGAATATTCAGAAGTTATGACCATTTCTATTTCAGGCAATAAAACATCATGCGTTATTATACAATGGCCACTAAAACTACTTCTTTCTGTGTGTCTGTTAGAATTGTATGACAGGACACTGGAAACAAAGGTCGAGGTATTGTATTATATGCCATTGTAAATTAGTGCCAGAGTTTCCTGCAGTGTATTTCACTAGGGACACAAGAATTATTGTCCATTCTTAAGTATGCAGAGGGTTTTAGAAGGCATGCCCACACATATGAAGTCAGATCCATCAGTCAGAGTCAGACTTCAGGAAATGTGCATTCTTATGAACACCACCAGATAAAAATATACAACACTGTGATGATCTGATTCAATTGTGTCTTCATTGAATCAATGTTATGTTTTTCTTTGTGGTCCTGGTTTGGAAATCTGTTTTCAAAGGACTGAAACTCTGAGGCATGTTGCTGGTTGACTGGTGACAGCACGATATAAAATGATTCTCACAAGTTGTACAACAAAGTTGTTTGACATTTTTCTTTCTAGCGGCATTCATAAGTTAATTTGCAGAAATGCTTTAGAAGCGATGTTCTTTTATTTAGTACATTTATTTAGTATTTTGACAGAATTTGACATCATTTATAGTGGCTGATCCTTTGAGTCTTTTATTGTTTATTCTATCTTATGTTTGACTGTAAAATGTGTCAAGATGGATGTTTTGTATTTCTATGCAAACTAAATCTACCAACAAAATAACAAACAAATAAAATAACCTGAACCTGTTAACATATGAACATTTAATAAGTAAAACATTATTCTGATAGAAAAGTGATGCTTTATCATCCACACAATTTTAAGGAGTGAGGTGAAAACATTATCAATTAACAAAATTATTAACACAAAATGCATCACAACCAGTCGTATTGAGCTCAGGAGCTGACAAAGAATGACTAACAGATTTGTTTACATTCACTTTGTGTAATAATCAAAGCAGCACATTACAATGTTGGGGAACAAATGTGAAAAAAAAAACTGGAAAAAAGTGAATTAAAGTAGTCAAAAGACAGGAGGGAAAAATGTGAGGAAACACTCATCCTGTAGTTCAAAACACATTTTGTTCATCGTTCAGGATATCGACTTGATGGAGCTTATACACTTACACATGAGCCAATTTTCTGTGGAAGACTGTGAGAGTGCAGGCTATATTAAACTGGGGGTAACCATGGTAACGATATGTCTGTGTGATGCTGTCTTAACAGAAAATAACTAAAAGACAGAACAAGTTCAATTGTCTTTAAATAAACCTTGCAAACTGTAATTTATTTTGGTAAGTAGCCACAGTAAGAGCACAGTGCGATACGAACAGTGATAGTGGTGGTGGGGACTTTATGGATACTTCATTGTTAGTTTTATCCTTGAGGGCATGTTGTCATGTAATACTGTAATGTTTAGATGACCTCAACCCAAAGACTCAGGCTTGACTCACCTGTCCACCAGTTGTTCCTTGTGGGTTGCCCCTCATCTGCCACTTACCTCACCATTAGCCTGCATGGCACGGATAATACATTCATTTGTACACTTCACCCTATTCCTCTGCTAGATCATTCATGATCCAATATGTAACCGCTGTGTTTCTGCCAGCACACAGTCCTGTCATACTGTCCAAAAGTCTTAAATCTGCATGTCTGCGTCTGCATTCGGCCTCACTCTCCTTGACAGTGTTGTTTTCATTGCTTTTATTATGAACAGTGCAAAGACGTGGTAAGTCCAAGTCATACTGACAATTTTGTCCTTGTTTCATTTCACCACTCTGCAGCAGATTATATCTGAACATGCAAAATATGTGATATGAGCTGTTAACAGTCCAGATATGTTGAGACATGGTGGGCTGAAAACAATCAGAAACAGCATTTAGGAGCATTTAATCACTGAATGCACACCTCCTCTCACTGAACATTCATTTTCTTGATGTGATCTGCTGATGTTGTTCTTTACTGTGGAACTTTATCCCACTGTCATCGCTAGAATTCCACTGTGAGTCGGACCATCTCCATTCGTTATTGAGGCCACCAAAACAGGTATTCTAAGGCCAAACCATGATGTTTTTCTTACCCTAACCAAGTGGTTTTTGTGCCTAAACTGCAGCAGAGCATACACAAAGCCTTTTCACAATATGGTAATAGAAAAATTCAACCTAAACAAACATTAAGTAGCAACATAAAGGAACATTCAGTTTTCACAATCAAATGTGTGTTTTTGCAGAAACGTACTTAACATTCTGGTGATTGGGATGTAGTTGAACTATTCAGAACGTTAACACAAAAAAACAGCATTGTCGAGAGGACAAAAATTCAACTCCTACCAAAATGTTCCCACTATGGTTGGATAAACTGAAATTGGTCATATAACGTTAAGCCAAGTCATCACAATAAAATATAATGATTTACTTTCTGTTCTGTCCCATAAGGTCCTCACAATGTGACTGTGTGAACAGATTTATGTCCCCACAACATGAGTAATAGATGTCCACACACACACACACACACACACACACACACACACACACACACTCCACTGACCCATCATTTGTCTATTTGTGATTGTAGAAACTGAAAAAAACAATAAAAACTCAGAAACCGTTTAGTGCAGACTAATTAAAACTGCTGGATTGAAACAGCAGATAGAAGATGATGCATCCATCCAATGCTGTGGAGGATGATGGATAGGGAAGAATGATTTTTTTTTTTTTGTTTGCTTGTTTTTTTTTTTTCTAAGATTGGCAGCTCATGGTGTTCCATGGTTATTAGGGTTTCTGTATTTAGACAGCTGTTGGTGAATGCTGTGTAGTTTCTGTCTCGGCTGCTCTGCCAAATGTGAGTCAGGAAGTCAAACAGAGAAGGATGGTTTCTCCCTCCGGCTTGTTTCTTCAGAGATGATGAAATGCACTTTTCTTATTGCGGTTGGTGGAAGAGTCAAGGAGACACTGCAGTTGTCTGCTGAAAACTCACAACTCCTCTTTTCATTAAACTGAAAGTTGATGGTTTTATACCCTGGTGAAAGTGGAGTACCTCAGGGCTTCATTAAAGATGTCCACACCTCATTTCACCCTTTCAAATCCACTATTAATTACTGCTGAGGTTTTGAGGGGGATTAAATTAAAAGTAACCATCCTGTCATTCTAAAATTATTTATGGAATTATGGACTTCACATTATTTAATCATACTGAACTCACCCAGATGTTGATTTATAGAGAAGTTCTTTTCTTTCCTTAGGGCGCTGGGTTCTCTCAAGGACTTACCTATGATGGTGGCATAATCAAATGGACAGTGTGACTGATGGGCCAAAAAGCATTTTAGAAATTTCAACACAATGTGCACAAAGGAAAGAGTACATGCTGGTTCATTGTGGTATATCTCCACTGAAATGTTTAGGATGTCAATAAATTTGGTGTTATATAGGTTGGCTGATCTATACGGAGATATTTGTATGCCAACATACAGAGCTTCCTTTCACACAAAGAGAACCATAAAGAGGATCTGATCAGAGCTTGTAGGTGAATCACTTAATTCATACAGAACAAAATTGGTTTCAGATAGTTAGGACAGTAAAAGTTAATGCATTTGAAATAACTGATACCACAGAAACTGACATCAACTATCTGGAGAGAACAACCTGACAATGATTAAGGGTTTGTGAAAACAGTCTAATATGAATCTGGTGATGAGGGGATGAACATCAGGTTTAGAGGCTGTGACATCACTACAATGTTAACATGCTAACGTACAGAGTGGTGCACGGATGATGAATTTTTGTAGGCTAATGTGGAAAGTTGCATTGAGAAAGAGCATATGAAATGTTTCCATTGCAGTTTGGATTAAAAATAGACTGTGGCCAACACGAGTTGATGATACATGTTTTACAGATGAACACTGCTATTGTGGTTTTTGAAGTGTAAATGTAACCAGTAGACGTAAAAGGCTAATGTTAGGTTATAAACAAACTACATCACAGTCACATGAGTTCAACATCAACACCACCAATGTACAAGTTGTAAAGTTAGAGTCAAAATAGTTTGTAACAAAAGTCGTAGATGAGTCTCTGTCCAAGACATGTCTGTGGTCTCATTTAAACATGTGTTGGCAACTGCTGTTTTTAAGGATATTTAAATGCTTTTTTAATTCAAACATGGAGTATTGACTGAGGTATTTCATGTTGCAAAGAAAAGCTAAAATCTAACATCTAACGAAAAGACCTCTCAAAAACTCACTGACTTCAAGAAGAGGAACCAGAAGTGTAAAAATGCTAACTAATTTCCCAGGTTTAGGTCTCCTGCAGCAGTCTATAGATCAATTTGATGTTAACCATCTTAGCTGAGCTTGTTAGCATGCTAACCTTTGCTACTTAGCACTAAACATAAGTTGAGCTGAGGCTGATGGGAGTGACATTAATTAGTATTGGGCAAATAACCAAGGTGTTAGACACATGTTTATGTTGATCTGCTTAAGTTGATGCTAGAGGATAAGTTATCCCCTGATGACATGTATGTATGGATCAAATTCCATGGCCATCCATCATATAGCTGTTATTCTAGACTGGACCAAAGTGGAGGATCTACCAACCAACTGCCTAACAATGCCGTCCTCAGACAGTCAAGATCAAAATGATACCTTAACATTCATGACTGCTGACTGCACTTGCAAGAGTATAGTCTGTAAACAACGTCTGCTATTGAGTTCTGAGAACATTTCCATAGTTCAGCCTTAACTCATAGACATACAGAAAATGGTTCTTGATGGTGAGGTGTAGTAAGCACGTCGCTGCCACGTTTATAACCTTGAGCCAGTCAGTTAATTGAATCTCTGTTTTGACTGGACATTTCCATGTGGCCAGCTGCGTGTCAAACCACATGACGTCTTTATTGACATGCAGCTTTGAAGCAGAGGACAGTCCAGCTTCCCTGTGCGAAACAAAAGTATAAAACCTAAGTGACAGGTTGTGGTGACAGCATCCTCATTGGCTGCTGTCATAATGTTTTTGTTTTGTTTTTTTTTCTCTCCCCTGTGGCTCATCTGTTTCAGCCAGTTAGAGTCAGAAAGTCCGCAAGAAGATGGAAGATAATGTCTGCAGGGTTCCACTTCTGATTGACAGCCGGTGGTTGCTGCTTTACAGCGTGTGGGCGGCCAGCTGGACACACACACTCAGGACAAGATTTAACAGATGAGCTGCTGTGTGTGTGTGTGTGTGTAGGAGTTAAAGTGTGTATACATACAGTCATATGTATAAACATCTGTGTGTGTGTGTGTGTGTGTGTGTGTGTGTGTGTGTGTGTGTGTGTGTGTCTCATTTTATGTAAACTTTATGAAAAAACACTTAAAACTCCCCCAGAAAAACAGCTGTTAGCTCTATTCAGGATTATGTGGGCAGTATTTATCACAGAGTTTTGTGGAGTTGATTGTGGTATTTACTGCTGCGGATGGAGCACCTTGCAAGAACTGAAACACACTCGTGCTTTTCCCTGACAAAGAGGCAGCCAGTGAGGCCTTCATCAAGGCAAATACAAAATGGTCGCCTTTGGGCTGTTTCATATATAGGTTACTACATAATCACATGATCAGTATGGAGAGGTAAGTGGTCACATAATCAATATAGGCAGTTAAAGTGACATGACAAAACCTTGCAAAAAATATTAAGAAGCAGTAAGCTAAATAAATAGTCTATAAACCACATGTACACACAGAAGCATGTCTGACCTGTTTTGATTGTTCAACAGCTCAGATATTAAGGGTGTTTTCATCAAACATCCACTGTAGTGCATAAGACTTCTTCAACATTTCTAAACTAGTAGGACCTCCAATCTGAAGAGCACCATTTCCACACCTGGGCAGAGCGTATATTTCTTTGACTAAAATAAAAAGAGACATAATTTTTTTCCTCGAACTTTCTTTTCTGCTCCCAGGTGCAGAATATGTTGTTTGGTGGGAGTCCCTGCATGTGTTTGCACTTGGTTATAGCGTTATGTTATACCAACCCTGGCTCTCAACACACTGATGTGTACATGGCCAACATTTTCTCAGAAAAAAGGGAGAACACTGGAGAGAGTGAGTATGATTGTAAAAATGTATTGCTTGAGGAATACTTAAAAATCTAAATGACACAGAAAGAAGGAAGTTTGCTCATATACTACTCCACTGCAACTTTGTTAAATGCCTTTTTTTCTTTTTGTGTACGTAAGTATGAAATTCATCCACTACTAAAAAATTCCCATAATGATAAAATGTAGTGTCAACGACATGCAAACAATACCTGCAAAAGAAAAATCCCACATTAATAGCAAGCATCCTGGTGAATATGATGACTCCCATGATCCCACACTGTTTAGTTTTGATTTAGAGATGTCTAGCTGCAGAAATAACATATTTTGCGTTTATCAGTTTGTAAATATAAAGGTGTATATTTCCTGTAAAAATTTCTTCAGTGTCTGTTTATGATATGATTTATGTGTGTGTTTAATGGTCAGTGAATCCTCTTTGAGTGTTCACAAGTGAAGCATAGGCTGTGTGTGCATGTCTGTTTCGACAGATTTTAAGTATTTGTCACCCCGACACACACATCCTGAACTCTGGCTGTTATCTAACAGGCACAACAGCCTGTTTTAAGTGTGAGAAACACAGTTCAGGGAGGCTGGTTGGCTTGTTTCGTACGCGCTGCTACCTCACTTAATGTCAAAGCTGTAGTTAGTGATTTGCATATCCAGATGTTTCATATTACAGCCTTCTCTCAGCCGGAATAAGATGCTCATGATGAACGATCATTCCCTCAGAGGAATAATTCATGTCAGTACGGTGCAGCTTCTGAGACAGCTTGGGAAGTTAAGCACTTCAAAGTCTGAATAAAATATGACTTTATTAGACAGACAAAAAGTATTTGTGCCTGGTTGGTAAGAAGAAAACTCTTTGTGTTTTCTGTTTTCAAAATCAAGATTTATTGAAGCAATAGAAGCAACTGTAAAGCAAAGAAAACACAAGATCACAAGAGACAGAAAATAAGTTAAAAGTTTAGTAACTGAGTTGAAATGATACCAGAGGCTTTTGGAGTTGGATGTCAGAGAGATTCAGTCCTGCAGAACAGCATTTACAAATTTTAGTACTTCTCGGCTAGAAGAAAGGAAACAGGAGAGACAGACAGTTGAGAACAACAATCTCAGACTCACTTAATGGTCTGCTGAAGTAACAAACAGCACAGCAGTCGATATGGGGAAAGTTTCAAAAGCCCATTAGAGATACCTGCATGTCAGGCCAGCTGTCTCACAGCTGTCAACCAGAGACATGTAGAGGATGCAGCCTTAAAATAGTTATTCAACTCTCGTGTACCAGTGAGCTCAAAATACTGCTGCATGAATTCTTAATAATCTTAATAATGTATTCTCCAGAACGAGATGAAACAGCGTATGAGGTAGTCCAAAACAACAAGAACAAAATTTAACATTTGTCTGTCTGTTAGGGGGTGGGGGAGACTATCCAACAAAAAACAAAAATTAAACAAAAAGAAAACAAAAAACAGCCAGCATTAACTGCACATCACTGATACGTTCACATTTGTACTTGTCGTGTATAATGCGATCGTGATTTGTTTTGTTGAAATATCTGCTTATGACCTGACTTTATAAGGAGACCTGAGGACATTCCCAGCAACCAAAACTGACTATTTTTCACCAGAAGTTGGATCTACATCTGTGATCATGGTGACCAAAACAGGTATTTGAACCATGTCCTTTCTTTAACCTTAACCAAGTAGTTTTTGTGCCTAATCTAAACCAGAACATTATTGTAATTTATAATTACATAATAATTATAATTTATAAATTAATCATTTATTATATTTGTCACAAGAAAACATTTTATTAAATTGTGTCTCAAGAAAGGCAGAGTTGCAACGTATCAGGGGTGTGAGAGACTATTTATATATTTTGGTGATTGAGTTGAAAAAATACATATATAAATGGGGAGAGATAGGTCAACTGGTACAAGAGAAAACAATTCAAGGATGAGAAATAACAGCTTTCTTAAAGTCTACATTGCAATGAACCTGGTGCTGTCTCAAAATGATTATATTAGATAGTCTGAAACAGTACTACTTATAACAATGAACTCTATTTTACCTCCCGTAGTTGTAATTTGTATGTTGAAGCGTCCTGCTGCTCTAAATTTAGAGTTTCATTTATTCTTACCAGGGAGCTGCTTGCTGTACTTAAGTACCGGTGAAGCCTGTGGTTTTACAAAAGAAATACACTAAATCACATCTGGCTTCTGCACCAATGGAACGTAAACACTGAGTTAAAATCAGCCCCAATGAGAAAACAACATCAATACTTTATTTTAAAGCAAACCTAATCTTTTTGAACTATTTCTATGTTGGAAAAAAGCAGTTGGGTAAATGACATGGAGATGAGTGTTGGCTTGAGACCTTTTGAGTCAATATGTCAGTTTTATGAAAGCTAAACTGATTTTAAAGTGGAGGTACGGTGAGCTGCAGGAGATGCAACTGAAACAGCCAACTATGTAAATGGAGAACAACAGGGGACCAAACAGTGAGCCCTGCAGAACGCCATCAGAAAGAAGAACAGAGGATATATAAATGAACAGCCTCAAAGATAAACTTCCTTTGCTCTTCTTTTAGATCACAGGTGAACCATATTTTTTTTTGTCACACTAATCATGTTTGCCTCTCGATCCTGAAGGCCACTGCTGGCCTGAGCTCTCACACTCAGTCCAGCTTCGACAGTAAACAAGCTCTGTGTTTATGCTAACTGTTAACTGTTGTGCTAGCAGGCTCCCCCCCCCCCCCAAAAAAAAAAAACTTGCATTCATTTCACACTCCGCATTCCATTAGATGGCGTAAATACTCATTAAATGCGCTCAGCTGTAACCAGAGTCTTCTTGCTGTTTTAGATTAATTCTTTTTCTCTCCACTGCATAAGCATGTTTGCCCTTGACTCAGTCGGTTTGCACAGGCCATGAATGAGAATAGCCGCCCATTGGTATGTATGAGAGCAAAAGGTGAGATACTGAGCCAGCAGCCAGCGACACAGAGGCCATTATATTCAAACACCATGGGGCTAAACTGTCAAATGCTATTGTCACTCTGATACTCCGTCTCATACACTCGCTCGCTCTCTGACTCGCTCACTCTCTCTAACACACACACACACACACACACATACAATCCATCCCCTTTCCTTTGTGTCAGGCTCTATCTCATACACATAAACACACACTCACAAACATACAGCACAGGTACACCTCCATACACACTTTAACCAGTTATAGCACTGAGGCTTGAATGCACTAGAATTCAACTCAAATTTAAGTTATTGCCAGAGTTTCCTTCAATAGCAGAGCTGCTGTTTTTAACTGCACATTACAGTCAGCCATGTTGGGCAACTGCTAAAATGTAATGCATTACATATTATTAGTTACTAACAAGTGAAAGAATTACATTTCTTTGCAAGATTGAAAATAAGTATATAGAAAAAGACGCCTCTAACTGAAGAAACTGTGCTCTGTCCAATGAGAGCTCTGCAACTGGAAGCGCTTGCTGTACTGGTGCTGTCCTGGGGTGGAGACTGGGCAGAAAAAGTTTGAGGCACTTTCATGTTGTAGTCAGTAACATAGAGAAAACAAACATATCCAGAAACACCAGGCAGAAGGAAGAGAAAACATTTCTCTTGCCTGAAGAACTTGGATTAATTTAATGAAAAAACCTTTTTGATTCGTTTGATCAATGGACCCTTACAGACAAAAGGATTAGGGATTATTAAACAATGGATGCAAATTAGGACATTAGGACTGCTTCAAACATAGGGAATCATGAGTCACTTACCATGCCGGTAAATCTGAATAAATCATTCACTGGTATTTCTGCAACTTATTACGACCCATGTTTATGTCTCATGTCCTCCAGTGACTGTAACAGTTATTATTGCAGCAAAGGAGGAAGTCAGGTAAAGGAGTATAAAGAGCAACAAGACGTGTACAGGAGGAGGTATGGACAACAGCCATAGTACTTTCACCAAGGAGATCACTACACTTCAACAAAGACCACTTCAACTGGATCATTTTAGCATGCAATCGGGACATTTTGCAGACATGTCTGGGTCAAACGAAAGTGGACATATTTAACTAGATGTCTGGAGATTTTACAGCTGTCTAGACTGTAGAGGTTTTTAAAAAGAGGCTCAAGACCCACCTTTTTAACCAGGCTTTTAATTGAAATTTAAATTCTTCTTAATCTTGCTAATCAGAGCACTTTTATTTATTTATTTACTTATTTATTCTTTTATTTATTTATTCATTTAAATCCTTTTTATTTTATTTTATTTTATTTCATTTATCTATTTATTTATTTTTTCTTTTACTGTTTTAATCTCTCATATTTTACCCTTTAGTCCCTTGTGCTTTTAGCCTTTATACTTTTATGTTTTAGTCCCTCGTGTTTTCAGCTTCTATGCTTTTTGCTTTATTTTACTGTTTTAGTCTGTCAGTTCTTAATCTCCAGTGTTTCCTCCTGGGGGCCTGCCGGGCTGGGGGTGGTCTCTGGTCTGGCCGTGGGGGGTGCTGTCCCATGGACGGCTCCGGCCCGGGTGACCAGAGGGCTCTGCACCTTGGTGTGGGGCCTCCTGTCTGCCCGGGTTGGGGTGGTCTCTGTGGCGGTGCTCCCTGTGGCCTTGGCCCGACATCTCTCCCGGTGTGGCTGGCTCCTGAAAGGTAGCTTTCTCCATGCACCAGGTCTCGCTGTCCAGCCATGTCTCTTTAGTGACAGCTACTGTATGGGTGTGTATTAATGTGTGTGTCCGCGTGCATATGTGTGAGTGTGTGTATGACTGTGTATGTCTCTGTCCATGTCTGAAGGGGTGGGAGGGTTTGGGTTCTTTTAACTATCTTCTCCTTTTTTTATTTTGCTGTTTCTATTTTTCTGCTGTTGTTTGTTTATTTCTGTGAGGCACTTTGAGGTACTTTTTTCTGTATGAAAAGCGCCTTATAAATAAAGATTGATTTGATTTGATTTGATTTGATATGGGGCATCAAAACCAGGCATTTAAAGCCAAAACACAGTCGTTTCCCAACCCTACCACAGGGTTTTTCTGCGTTTTGTCTGTCTCCTCTGTTAACCACACCAGAAAGTCTGAATTGATTATTATTGACTGGTAATTCTGGTTTCTGTTGAAAAAAAGGTAAAATATTAAGGTTATGTCTTTATACATCTCTTGGAATGAGCTTTAATGGATCATCAGTTTTGGTCTGGATCTTAATTGCAGAAGTTAACAAGCCTCAAGACTGTTACTGCTGAAGTAATACTGTATTGCATCACTTTTGATGCACGTTACCTCAAAGACACACACACAAAAGAACACACATACACACACACACACACACACACACACATATAGACACGAGAACTTGCTGACACAAACATATTTTTAACACACATGGCATTGTAACTACCACAATTTTTCATTAAAATATAAAACATTAATTCTTATAACACCACTGGGCCCAATGATAATTAGAATGTGTTAGCTTCTCCCACCATAAAGACTCTCATATTGCAGCCGGCTGATGACTATATATATTTCACTTATTATAAACTGTGCTGTCTGCGCTGATAAAAGCCGACGCCACTCACTGTGCTCGTTCCATCGAGCTGATTGAGTTCTGGGAAACCTTGAGGTTAAGCCCAAGGCAATGCTGGCAATGGATTCCCATTTCTCATGATTCTGATGTGATATAGTAGCGCATGCATTAAACCACAATGTGTCAGGAGGATGGGGGGATTCTGAGTAGGTTAAAGGTGATAGATGGAGATACATTGCCTGTTTGATTTTTGCCTTGTTTGCATACATTTTGTCATGAAGGAGTTTAGAAAGAGGGTTCCGGTCAGGAAATGTACTTTAAAATTTAGAGATGAGGGATGTTTCCCTGATATACAGTAGCTGTGGTCCTGAATTTGTGGCATCAAAAAATTGTTGTGATAAGACTGAAGAGGCTAATGTTTGTGAAGGGATACACACACGCACGCACACGCACACACACACACACACACACACACACACACACACACACACACACACACACACACAAACATACACACACACACACCCCAAGGTGTTAACTAGGTTATGGATGTCTTTATTTCCTTCCTGCACTGGCCTGCTGACAAACACCAGCCCACACACAAAGCAAATATGTTGTAGCCTGAACATCGACAGCGGGAAAGACAAAATACAAACATAAATAAGAAAAATAAGAAAAGTAAAAAATAAAATAAAAAAAAAAAATATATATATATATATATATATATATATATATATATATATATATATATATATATATATATATATATATATATATATATAAAAACAATGTTGCATGTTGTGGACGTGGATGTGTGGACGGAGATGATCAGTGTGAACACATAGGCCCGCTGCCACAGAATCACAGATGGTGGTAGAGGTCGTCCCTCTGCACCGTCTGCTTTTCATGCTCATGAACACAGGTAGATGGGTCAGCAGGACCTCACACGGGGTGAAATGAATCCTTGTAGTACAAGCACAGCCTATATAGGGTATGTCCTATTGTTTTGTTCACTAATGCACATCACACAATTATTCATCATTTCACAAATGACCTGCATTCAGACATTTATGACAAACATTCAGGAGATGAACACATAAACATGGACTCCTTTACAGGGCATTTCCTGCCTCAGGTGGATTGTGTCTGATATAAATGCACTGTCATGATCAGTTTCTGATGCTTGCTGGATCTAAATTCAGATTTCTAGTCACAAGGTTTGTATAATACTATGTTTAATGTTTTCTCCATGTTTTAATTCAATCAAATGATTTTGCTGTCTCAGTCTTTTGTGTTGTGCTACTGGATGCTATGGTAAACACAAAGGGGAGCCAGACGCAAAACACTGAAAGGCCACCAGGTTGAAAATGAAAAATGAATAATTGAATAACAAAGTTGATGTCCAAAATCAAGAAAATACAAAATATCAAAAAACCAAGGAACCAAACTGACAAATACAGTGTGGCACCTCCAAAAAGAACCAAAGTACAAAGTGCAGATAATGAGGGAACAC
Source organism: Acanthopagrus latus (assembly GCF_904848185.1). Lineage (NCBI taxonomy): Eukaryota > Metazoa > Chordata > Actinopteri > Spariformes > Sparidae > Acanthopagrus > Acanthopagrus latus. The sequence goes on from NC_051056.1 coordinate 3,783,039, forward strand.
AGGCAGGAATCCAAAAACACAAAGGCAGAAAACACAAGGAGCAACACATGGACACAAGGGACAAAACAGACCAACCAACAAAACGAGAAGGAAAGACAAGGACTTAAATACACAGGAGGCTAATCAGGGACAGGGGAAACTAAGGATAATCACAATGGAAGGACGCCAAGAAAAGGAACAGGAAGTGACACAACATGAGGCATGAAGATGAACCTTTTAAAATAAAACAGGAAACATAACTTGGCAACTCACCTGGCATCTCTCCTCTTGATGCCCTATTGGAGGAAATTTAGTCAACTTTGTTGTGCATATGATTGTTTGAAAAGAAGAACATTTAGCACATACATGATAAAAACTTAGCAAGAGTGTGACCTTTGTTTTTAGCAATGATAGCAGCATATCCACTTTGGTCCAGACTGAAATCTCTCAGCAACCACAGGATGTATTAACATAATCTGTTTTCAAGACATTCATGGTCCACAGCAACAGTCCACATGTGTGTTTTGATTTGTCTTATTATAAGAATGATGATAATGATAATAATGATCTTATCAAAGTAAGTTAACAACTAGTGCTGGGTGTAATGGCATTAAAACAAACTCCGCTAAATGTGTTTCCCATATTTCTATAGTTATTTAATAACTTTAGCTTAAGTGTTGGTGCAGCCCACCAGATTATAAATGATTTTATCAATGAAGCTATCAAATCACTTTAGTGTCAGCTCTTGAACTTCTAACAAGCATGTTGCAAATTCTTCAGAAACTGCCTTTACTAGTTTGAATCTGTAGAAATAAGGAAATGTTACAGTATATGTGATATTGTCAAATACAAAGCATTGTAATTGCAGGTGACTTATCAGTTTAATATTCAAAACAGAACACATGTTAATTAAGCGTCTGTTGCATTCTGCTGAGAGGATAAAGCCATCCTCTGAGCTTCTCACTGTCCCTGATAATCAACATGGCTGCCTGAGGGCAGATTACATCACCTGCAGACTCATTGTATCCCAACTGGGCTGCAGACTAAACGCACTCCTTTTCAAGTGCTGTCTGAAGTGAACACATTTTAGCGCAATTAAAATTTCAGAGGTTTTCGCCGGTGATTCAGTGGCTGTGTATGTTGTACATTTCAGCAGCAGCGACAATTAAAGCTATTAGAGCAGCATATATGAGACTGTCTAGACTGACGCTTTGTTGTCTTGTTTCCAGGTCCATGAACATAAAAGAACAAAGTGATCTGAGGAAACGTCGGCTGAATGGATGAATGGATGAGTGAATGCGTAAGTGGATGTATGGCTGTTCAGATGAATGGTTCACAGATCACATTTTGTTTATGCACTCGCACGTTTCATACATGAGATTTCAGTGTAAAATGGTTCACAGATATGTAAGGATATGAACGTTAATTTAATCATGATTATTGAGGGAAAAATAATAATAAATAAGACTGAAAAGGAGAGCAGACAAAGAAATGAGGTTTACTGTATTTTCGTATTTTAAATCTCCGTGAAGCTTTTGATTCTTTTGATTCTTTTCAGTGTCTATAGTGTCCTTACCTGCAGGGTAAATCTCTATATGACTAACTCTGGAACATTCTCTTGTTATTTAATGTGAACTGCTCCTTTCAAATAAAAGAAAAAGCAAACTACAGTAAAGCCCGGGGGTCAAACAGTGGACTGCTGCTCTGTCTGTGGCCTCTGAAGCTAAAAGCAGCTTTGTGGTTGCTCTTTGTGCTCATTTCAAGGGTGCTGTATAGATAAAAGAGTCAGAGCTCCAGTAGAGATGGATTCAATTAATATACTATAGAGCAAAACTATTTTCATGATTAGAAAATCCTGTACTTATTTTTTTTCTTTTTGAGCTGTAAACATGTCCCATACTGTCCAAGCCCCTGAGTTCTGACGGTACAATCAGCTGCTCAAACATTGATCTGTGAAGTGACGTTTCAGCCCTTCTGCTTTCCCTCTATCCTTTCACTTTTTCCACCATGGGACTTGGCATGGAAAGCTACTCATGAAACCTGACAAATACTAAAATAAAGCAATGATCAATGAAGATCAGTTCTGTTACACTGCCAGCTTCTAGTAATGGCTCAGTCCCATTTCCAAATTTGACCCTTACCCCTTGTTTTCAAATCCCATTTTGCCCCTCAGCACAGAGTCAGAAGAGGTAGTGGTTGATTCTCAATGCTTTTATAGGCTTGTGTTAGAAACCATGTACAGCATCTTTGCTGCTGGACTTTATCTCAAGCGTCATGTGCCAACAATGAGTGGATTACAACACTGAGTTACACCAAAATGCAGGACTGTCATGCATAATTTGTCAGTAACAGTGTAATGTTAGCTAACTAGCTGGTAAGCTACTCCAACACAAGCAAAACAGAGCAGTATGGCTAAGTGGTCGGGACAGTGGGTGTACTTGGATTGGGCCCAAGTCATTGAAAGCAATTCCAGTTGAAAGAAAGTCTAACATCCATCAGATCGTGTCAGAATTAAATTGTGACTGGAGTCTCCACTGTGAGGGAAGAGCTCAAATGATTGTTATCCAGTGATAGAATAGCTGTTATTGAATCTCTGCCTGCCGCGGCCTGTATGAGCTGCAGTGTATTTTTGTCTTCAGGCAGCGGGGCTCGGTGCACTGATGGGTGGCTGATGGAGGGTCAGATGTTTGGATGAGAGGTAGATGGATGGATGGGTGTGTGGGGTGAGGGGTTGATGGATGGATCGGTGGCTCATAGAAAAATGGGATAAAGAGTAAATTCACCTTGTGCTGAGTGATTGGTGACCCGGGAGAAGCACACCTGTACGGAGTGTGTGTGGAGTACACTTCCTGAACGACACCTCAGCGAGATGTGTCAGGCTAGACTGTGTGTGTGTGTGTGTGTGTGTGTGTGCAGAGATGCTCATGTGTGTTGTCCTTGTGAACAAACACAAGTATTAAATGTGTAAGGGGGGTGAAGGTTATTTCCTGGCATGGTATAATTGAATGTTCCCCAGGGGGTCGTGGGTTGAAAAGCCAATGTAAAACATAAAGAATCTCAGGTTGTGGTAAAGGAAATTCATTACATGGTGCTATATGTCTACAGTCTCTCTCTCTCTCTCTCTCTCTCTCTCTCTCTCTCTCTCTCTCTCTCTCTCTCTCTCTCTCTCTCTGGCATTTTTCTTCTTTCATAGCACATCTCCCAATTTGCTTTAAAGGGACATGGGCTTCAAGTCAACCAGACATGGAAAATGAATTCTTTAGTCTACATAAGGAAAGCAAAATTAAGAATGAAAAAAATCAACTGCAGTAAATGAAGTGTTTCAGTCTTTCTGTCTCACATCAGAGGAGAAAAGTTTTCACTGAAGTGACAGAAAGAGTAAATGTCACACAGTTACTTTAAATCAAAACTAAATAGTGACTTTATGCAAAAAAATAGAAGAAACAGATTTGGATAAATCAAATGGAACATTACCATCTCTGAAGATTTTGTGGGTCGCAGTAATTAGCGGTTGGTCTTTACCTCTCCTCCCTCTGCGCAGCAGGGGTCTGTGGAGCCACGCTGAGTGCGACCAAAGGAAAAGAGAAAAGATTCTGAGTGTTTTTGGCTGAACAAAGAGTGAAATTTTACACAAGAGTGAGTTGATTAGTGCGACCTTTCATCAATAAACGCTCTCAGACAGTGAAGCATCTCCAGTCTCTCCCCTCGGACTTTAATCATGTGGAGATTCTTCAGGTCTGAAGGATGGATGTTTTTAGATCAAAAAATGAATTTGAGGATTCAGACTTACGGCGCTATGCCGAGGCTTCAGCGATGGCACACATTGGTATTTTTAGAAATTTTCATATTTCATAGGATTCATATTTCATTCAGTGTATTCTTACACTTCACTGCTGGCCAGTTGTCTTGGAATGGACTTTAGACCATGCAAACAATTCAATTTGTACATGTAAAACAACAAGCACCAATTTGCAGTTGGGTACTATGTAAGGAGAAATGTTATATAGCGGCCCTCAGCTCTCCTCTAGTACCAATCTGTGGACAGACCAGTCTGGGGTAGTTGCAGTGGTTGGACGGCTACATAAGGCTTCTTCCCCAAGGAAGATATGTTTGAGTCCTGTGTGTGACTAACTCTCAAGGGTGATTTGTTTTTTAAGTTACATTACATAAGTAGATTTAAGACAAATAAGCCTTGACAGTTAGTCACACACAGGTTCACTTTTTGTTGGGTTTAAATTTGGGAATTTCAGTCAGTCAACACACACTGTATATTTATTATTGCTGCTAGACCATAATGCCATACAGGTCTGAAATCGACACCAGAGGGCCACTGAGCAAGGTGATGTATTTGATGAGTTGGTAGTGAGACTGTGTTGCTCCAGTTCTGCTCTAACCGATGATATAGCTGCTACACTAACCTCTTGAGGAGCTCTCACTGTTGGTTTCAGACAAACACCTGAACCACAGCCGTAGCTGTGAGTAGTTCCTGATAGGATGTTGACTGGTTGAAATCACTGTGGTGTGGATGCACATAGCCTGAACCCAAGCAAGATGGATGCTTGTATGGTCTCCTCATCATCTCGTGAACCCAGCTGCCTCACACAGTAAATTCCTCCACTTGGTTTGAGGACACAGAGTGTATTTGGTCCACTTATTGCATCTTACAATTTACTGTGCAGCAATAACACAGCCTCTAAAATTTGCTCTGGTTTCGGTCCAAACAGTGTTGGACTGAAATCTGCTGCTATATCAAGGCAGCTTTTAATCTCTCTGTGAGTGAGTTATAATGTATAGAACCGAAGATATCTCACTCTGTCTGAAGATTGTGTTACATCATTTCGAATGCTTCTAATAATCTTGTAATCTGCTTTTAATTATTCACAGCGCAAATTAGTTATTCTGCAGTTAGACTAATTAGTTTTAAAGTGAACCGACTTGATTGTTGTTACCGTTCCTGTGCTGTGTTCTGTTGAAACAGAAAATAACTTTAGCTCCGTTTTAATTTACGAGACCTGATTTTTATACGCTGTGCTGTTTGTGAACGAGTCCCTGATGTCATCCAATTGTGTTGGTTGCTTTGGTCGTCGCTGTTTGTCGTATTGATTCTGTCTGTGCAGAGAACTGTACTGAAGACTAGATGTGCAATCTGTGCAATCAATGTGGTGCATTGTAGCACCGTGTGTCCTCCTCCGAGACTGAAATAAACTGAGCTGATGTTTTTCTGTAAGTTTGCTGTCCATTGTCCACACAGACCTTTTCTTTTGTTTGTCTCTGAACGTACATACAGTATCAACCACCTGGGATGCTTTAGTTGTTCATGTTACACATTTAGTTTTGTAGCCAATAAAAAAGTTTGCAAGAACAGAGAAAAAGGAACCTCTCTCTGCTTCTACCACTAATCTCAAACTTGGATTCATCAGTAAATAGGAGTGTTTTCAGTCATTCATTGTGAAATTCTGGTTTTTCTTTGCTCGCCTTGAGCATTTTTCCTTGTTACCCCTCCTGAGAAGTGATCTAGAAACTGCTACTCCTCCTCTAAGACATGACAGGACATTCTTGTTTTGACAGGATGACCACTGATTGGAGTCCTGCATTTAATTCTATTAACTTAGTAAATTCTCTATCTGTGATGAAGCTGCATTTCTATATCTCAGGGAACTAAGCTTCGTGCTTTGGATACAACTGATCCAGTTTTAGGGTAGTCAAGTGTTATAGGGTGTTGTAGTCATAGGGTTACAAGCACTGCCAACTTTTACACACAAAAAAAATAATTCTGCATTAAACCATTAAGTTTTGCTGCCTGAAAATACAAACTCTTGAAATTGTGTTCAGGAGCAAAATCTTTTGAAAACGCCACCCTTACAATAACTCTGGTGGCATCACTGACTGCTGGCCTGACATTCATACTACAGCTTTTTCAATCATTTTTGCAGATCCATGTGTACCAGGGTTGTTTTAATAACAATGTTGTATGGACACAGAGCTGTTTTGAAATACAATGAAAAATCTTTTCAGCTTTTAGCAAAATTTTGGTCGACAGGCCATGAAACGTTTAGTCTTGCTTGGAATGACAATCAAACTTTGATGATTTAAAGATTTACATGACTTTCACTGTGTTCTCAGACTTGTGGATGTACTGGATGCATGTTTCCATATGATGTATTATGTGAAAGGTGTCCTTCATCATGATGAACATAGAATACAATCACAACATCTGCAGCTGGAGCCATTTAGCCTGTTTCAGCTTGTTGTGTTCATTTCATGGCACAGAAACTGGTGGAACAGCTGGTTATATAGCAATATAGAAAATAATCATATAGAAATAATCATCCATGTTAGTAAAATATGTTTGAGGGTAAACATGGATAAGCTAATTCTAAGTTACTGTTTGTATCATTGTTATCATTATTATGTTACCATATTTGTTACATTTTTATTCGCCAACATTTTTTCTTTATCATCATGGTGATTGTCTTTGTTTCTGTCTGGATTAGCTGCCTGAGTTCTGAGTTTTCTTGGCCCGGCTCAGCAGCACAGTTCATATTTGTTTTATAATATTTCATTTTTTTTTTTTTTTTTTTTTGCTATTTTATTTATTTTTTCCTGCAGATGAACTAAACCTAAAATGACAAGCAGACTTTCACCTCACTCCTGACCTCAACCCACCCAAATAAACTGAGAACAAGTGTGACTCCTGCAGCTGCAGTTATGAAACACAACTATTTTTTCTCCTGGCATCAGTGTCCTGTTCAACACACGCACGCACGCACGCACGCACGCACGCACGCACACACACACACACACACACACACACACACACACACACACACACACACACACACACACACACACACACATTAACTTTAACAGCAGGAAGCAAATACTGATCACAAAAAAACAGAAAAGCAAACTCATGAACACATTACCAGAGTTTCAGAGGCTTCATTAAGTCCACGGAGCTGTGTGTGTGTGTGTGTGTGTGTGTGTGTGTGTGTGTGTGTGTGTGTGTGTGTGTGTGTGTGTGTTCATGTGCGTGCATATGCGTGTGTTACCATAGCCTCTGGCAACTGCTAGCCACAATGAGCATTCCACTGCTCTATTCCCTGGCGTGTGTGTGTGTCTCTTTGTGTTGTGTGTGTCTCTATCTGTGTGTGTACACCTGTAATCACAGCCTTCACAGAGGATCTGAACTGACAGTTGGGCCTCCCAGCAGCAACTTCAGTCGCACGAAACACTGAGAACAAGGGATGCCAATATGTTAAACTCGCACACACACACGCACACACACACACACATACACACACACACCCACACACACCCACCCATCCACACACACACACACACCCACACACACCCACCCATCCACCCACCCACACACACACACACACACACACACACACACAAACACTACAGTGTCTCTACCGTCAGTTAAATTCAGGACAGAAATCATCAGCCTCAAGGCTTCCGAGCAAACACACACACACACACACACACACCACATTGATGTGCATGTCAAAACACCCGCAAACCGTCTTTTCTGCTCACACAATTGTACAATGCATTTTTGATCATCTATCTGTCTATATGTCTGTCTGTCTGCCAGTCAGTGTGTACACAGCATTAAAATGAATGACATAGTGGACGAGCTCTAGAAGGGCCAGTAAGGACGACGCTGTCCGTGGTGCTGAACTGTAGTCTGATTGAGCCGAGCTCGCATAAAGAAATATAAAAGAACAGCACACAAAAAAACAAATAAAAAATGAAAAAAAACAAGAGGATGAACATTTAAATCAACATAGAACAAGTGAGAATCAATGCATTCAATATAAATACTTCTTTTTTTCATTAGTTACTGTTGCTTTCTGTTAACAGAGCAGAGAGAATCACTGGAGAATGGGCATCAAGTCACTGTCAGACCTGAACACAGGAATGCGGGATTCAAGTGCACAACTCAGGAGACACTTATGTAAAATCAAAAAGCTATCCAAAGCGATCCAAAAACGGTAAAGCAAGAGGTGACGCAGGGATCATGACAACCAGAAACACAAACTACTTGCCAGTAAGGCTTAGACGCTTGACATGAAAATAAAATATGAACTGGCACAGAGGACAGGGAGCGCACAAACTAAATACCCCACAGAGGCAGGAAGAACTTGGCACAGGTAAAACACATCAGGACGAGGCAGACAGTCACAAAGGCGGGAAACACACAAAGGCAGCACATGGGGATCTCAAACCAGAGGAGAAGTGAGGGTCACAAAATAAAACAGGAAGTAACATAATGTGAAAGAAAGAAAGCATGACCAGCAGGACAAGAGATGACAGTCATGGTAAATCTGACCCGAGTCCTTCACAGAGAAATCCACAGCCCAGCAGTGTAATTTTTTTTTTCTTCAATTGAGCAGTTAATTCAGCATCAGCATCATAGTTGGTAGAAAATCCCTGACCAACACCAGAACCCCAACCTCACAAATCCAAATTCAAGTCTCCCACCTTTTCCAAAATCTTCCCATTTAAAAAAAAAGCCTCAGTTTTTGTCCTCTATTTCCAAAAAGTCCACCATTTCCAAAAATGTATTTTCTAAAAGTGCCCACATCAGTCCTCACAAAAAGCACACACGGTCCAAGAACACACGCGCAGGTATAATCTCACCCTCAAAATTTAATGCATGCATTTGATTTTCTCAGAGCCCGGTCACACAGATACACTGTCCTCTCCGCCTCCTCTGTTTGAACACACAGGACATTTCTGTGTCCCCCCGGCCTTCCTCCACCTCTACATATTCAACTGTAATTCATTTCAGCCGGGTTTTAAACATATTCGGCAGATAAGTGAGGAAAGGAGGCATGCTATCTCTGCTGTCTGGGCTGGAACAGAGGCAGACTGTTAACAAAACAAAGCAATTTCCCGGCACAAAGGCAGAGAGAGAGCAATCTATCATCGGCCCATGAGAGTCGGGCAGGGAGGCAGAGAGGCAGGCAGCGCCTGGGCTCGGAAATGGGCAGAAAGCCCTTGTTTGTTGCTGAGGCTCCAGCTTCAATCTGCTGCAACAAGGAGGTAAAAAATAAAAAAAAATAAAAAAATGCGAGGGCAGATTTAAACACTGTCAGTCTCCATGAAGACGGCAGCTTTCCTGCTCCATGTGTTCCCGTGAAGTTACAGACTGAGCCTAGAAGAGAGATTTAGAACAAAAACTCTTGTGTTTGTCGCAGCTGTTTTTACTTCGAGGCTGACTGGGATCGTCCGCAGCTTCTAAATCGATGCTTCCAACACCTCAGAGAATATTTAAATGTGCATTAGGTAATATTTTTCGTGCCCTCTCGTACAAAATGACCACCATATATTATAGCTGCAGGGCCTGATGGGACTGCTGCTGATCAATACAAGTGACTCAGCAGCTACTGTGCCAGCTGCTGAGATTTTTGCCACTCAACGTTTGTTCTCTCTGTAGTTTAAATTAAACAATTCTTTCAAGCTCAACATTGAAAGATGTGTGAAGAATGTCACGACCCGTTTAAGAATGGAATGTTTGAAGCCTCGTCTTTCTTTTTGCATCGCTGATGGATAGAGAGCGTCCCGAATCTTTTGCATTGGTAAAATACTCCATGAAACTATAGTGTCACCTCTTTCTCGCTATCACAGGTTTCCTGGGGACACTACGGATGGTACTTACTGTGCAAGTAACAAGGTATCACAATAAGTGATGCACCAGCGGCACTTTCCAGACTTTGGAAGCCTTAGCTTAGCGGGCTAATCAATAATAACAGTGTCAGTAGTATTCACTTGATGAAGTTGCTATACTAGATCTCCATGAATGACTGATATGTCTCACCACTCACTTTAAAAGCAAAGATTAGATCACTGTTGCCACGGAAAGTGCCGATTCAGTGTCAGGACACACTGAAAATTCCGCTCATAATTTGAGCAATGCATCGTGGGGGCGTGGAATAAGGTGTAGTCATGAATCAGAACCTGAACATGGTCAGTCCTATACCATCATGGACTTTCCGGCTCTTTATACAACATTCAGGTCTGCTAACATTGTTGTCCCCCCGCTGGTACTGCATCTTCATGTACAACTAGGCGAGGCAAACTCTCACAATACGCACTGTCCCCTAGTGGATTAGCGGGTCTTTAAACATGCGTTGGTGTGAAGCCAGGCTGGACAGAAAGGCAGACAGACAGACATATGAACACTAGCCGAGTATTTAAAACTACTTCTGCCATCATTACAATCACATCAGGTCTCTGGAGCACATTTTGATGGTGATGCCTGATGGACAAGAACAGCTTGTTTTTGTCACAGCTCCAAAAATGATTCTTTATATGAAAAGAAAACTTGATGAAAGCAGATGGAACCACCAACCTCTATCTATCTATTGACAGGTTAACATACAGGTGCTGCTGTACGAGCTGACTGTGTGCGTTCTAAATGTTTCTGTGCAGGTCCTCAAGGTAAACCGTCTCTTGTATTTGGAGAGAGGAAAAAAAAAAAAAAAAAGACCACTGCACCTAACCCCCCAACATTGACACACAAACACCAAGGGATTCATTTCCCTCACTCTGTTCCAGTTCAGTTTTATTTTCAATTACTTCACTGTCACTGCTGTTAAATACAGACGTCTGCTGAGCTCCACAAAACGCAAAACCGCATGAAAATTCACATTTAGAGAAACAGATTTCCTTATAATGACTCTGCATAGAATTACTTGTGATTAGAGATATGCATCATTACCTGTAGCATCCTATTTTTTTTTTTCCTAAAACCAACCCATAAAACCTCTGTCTCTGCTTCCCTTCTCACTGTCCACAGCAGTGGTCTCTGTCTGCATTCAGCACTTATCAGCGTTACTCAGAGGCTCAGAAGACTTACAGATAAAGTGAACTTTGTTTATCCCTCAGGGAGAATTTGGGTCATTATGGCGGTGAAGAATGGTGGAGAATGATGGAGAGCAAAGAGTAAAGAAGAAACTGAGTGATATGAAAAACTGAATTAAAGGTGGTGCATCGGTAAAGGAGACGGATGATGAAATTGAATCTGCAGCCATTCACATATGAACCGTTTTATGGAAGCCTGCAGTTTATGGAGTTACAAATTTGGAGATGTCTCCAGTGATTCAATGACGTATAAGTGCACTTAGAGGTCTGTAATATCGAGCCGTGGTGTGTGAAGGCTTCATTTCCTGCTTTACCCTCACAGACAAACACAATGGATGTGGGCTGTTGAGGCGGCGCTGAGGGAAACCATGGCTCATAGGAAAACTGGTTATACTCCGACGCAGGGCCTAATTTCTCTCCATCTGTCTCCCCCTCTCTGCTGCTACGCTTTCCTGTGTATTTATCTTTGTTTTCCTCCATCCCCTGCATCCTTTTCATCTCTTTCTCCCTCTCCCTGACGCTTACACACAATAAACGGCCTCTCATCTGCACCGCACACATACAGAAACACTCCCCGTCGGCCCATTCGTACAGGACATGAGTTGGATATTGAGCCAGAGAGAAATAGAGAGAGAGGAGGGGGAGGGGGGGAAATGAGGGAGGGAGTAGAGGAGCACAGGGACATCAGCCAAGTGTGACAGTGGAGTCGTATTTCTTCCCCTGGCCGTCCGCTGTGGACTCTGAGCTGAATACTGAGTGTGCCCACTGCAGAGCCCGAGGACAGACTCAGCCTCCAGAGAGAGAGAGAGGCGGCCTGAGGAGCTGGCTGACTGCAGAGCAGGCCTGAAGGCCCGATCAGGAGCGGACGACGCCTTAACGTCCAGTCAGATCAAAAATCCACCAGAGGAGCAGGTGAAACAAAGAAATACCTCCACAGGAGGGAGAGGCCACCTCTTTATACACTTATTGCACTGTGATGACGTGCGACTGCTCGAGTTCGACAGTTAGATCGTGATGCATTTTGAGATGCCGTGAACACCATGACACTGATCTGTCGCCAGAATAAATGTTGGTGAGGTACATTTCCACAAAACCACTGATAACGTTGAAATGTTACATCTCCTCATGTTGCAACTTTTCGTTTATTTAGATCCACAAATAAATTCTGTCTTGTGATACAGTTGCTAGGTGTAGGCACACAAAAAAAACTTGATTATGGTCAGGAAAAGATGTTTTGGTTTGACACCCTGAAGATGCCCCAAGGTCATGTTAAAAACACCTGGTTCTGTTGCCACAAACACAGCTCGAGATGTCCTGATTTCCTGTAAAAATGATCCGTTACATTGTTGCTGCAACCTAATGGTCATGCTTACAAATGTTCAAACACTGTGGTCCCTCGTCAAGAGTATTCAGTCATTTCAGATTTACAAATGTCAGAACCTTGTGTTGGATTTTGTGCTCCAGCTTTAAGAGGAGGATCTTTAACAATCCAGCAACAGGCTGACAAAACAACTTGCTGTGGCTTAAAATGAATATTTACTAGTTACATAAGTAAGGTGAGAGTTCTGAGCCGGTTTGACCAGACCACCTCCCAATGCAGACTTTGTCTCTCTTTAAACTACTTCACTGGACTTCCTCCTTTGCTGCTGTAATAGTAACTAGAGGCCACTAGAGGTCACTGCTGAACAAGAGGGGTCATTATGGGTTGTATTTAGCTGCACAGTGGAACTATGTGGTTGTTTTTCTGATGAGGATGTAAAAAATAAAGCTTACAGTAAACATAATACTGTATTCATCAGTGCACTCCAGCTCAAATCCTGATTCTCAGACTCTAACGCTGCATCACTACATCAAATCCAAAAAAAACAGAAGACCAACTCTCTAAAACTTGTTTTTAACCAAAGCAGTAGATGGAGCTGTTTAAGAACGTTTGCTGTCGACTGGAACAACAACAGACATGCTGCAGGATGTATCAGGATACACAAGATATTAACACAATGAAAATCTTGATTGAACATGAATTAATAATGAACTTTTTTTTTTAATACAGCACTTTTCTTAACAAGGTTAAGAGGTGCTTCACGGAGAAAATGAAAAACAACAGCAGATAAAACCTCATCTGTATGCTGCATGTGTGACTCTACCTGCTATGCTTGTGTGAATGCTTCTGAAGACTCTTCATAATCGCAGATAGATGGGCCTGAGAGAAGTGCACAGCCTCTTCAAGTCTGTCTCATTTTATCTGTCTCCATTCAACAGCTGCATCATTTCATCTTAATTAGAGCACAAAGACAGAGATATTAGGATGAACTCTAATGAAGCTGTATTAAGATACACTTGTTTGGTAAAAAGATGGATCTAACTGCTGTTGGGAAGAGAAAACAATCAGACAATCTGGAGATGCATGTCTGACTCAGTGATTTGCAAACCTTTAGCTCTCTCCACATTAAACGTTACCATCGTGGTGGACCACGAGATGTGACATTCTGTTTGTTTTAATATCTATGAGCAATAGGTGTGTCTAATTCTACCATTCCTTTCTCAAGACCTTTCATAAAAATAAATATAATAATAATTAGATAATAAATAATAAACTGTAATTGTTCATTGGTCAGAACAGGAAGTTGGAAAACATCGTTCTGCTTCAGTCCAGACTGTTTCCTCTTTACTTCCAAATAATCACTACACTTGGCAACAGCAGCCCCCAGAACTGTGATGCCAGCGCTCACAGATGCTCCCTAATGGAACTGGCAGAATATCTTTACAGAATTTCAGTCCTACGGCAAATAACCTGGTCCGGAAGTGCTGCTCTGCAAAAACAAAAGCAACGTTATTTCAGTGGAGTGCACACTTCAGGTGATAAGGATGACAGGACTGTAGCAACGATAACACAGATACTGGTTTTCGTTTTTCCAAAGTTCAGGATCAGTTCAGCTTCTACAGCCACACAGGCTTTGATCGTGACGTATCCCACAAAGGCTTCAGCTTCCACGATCACCTGAATAAACATGCACGTTTTTATAGGGAACCGACTTTAAAGGAAAAGTTCACCCATAAAGGAAAACGATATCATTATCTTCTCACCCCATACTGATAGAAAACCAGATGGCGTGTCATAATCCACAGAACATCTCTGAAGCCTCCAGTAAAACAGCGTTGCAGCATTCTCCTGAACATCTGAAGTAGATGGTTACTTGTTTTAAAAAATTTTAAAAAAGGAAAGTGAAATGGCTCCACAGCTCGTCTGGTGTAACTTAAGCCCTAAGAGCCCAAACTGATTTAAAAATGTTATTTACACCCGCCTCAGATGAGGTGTGCACTAACGCTTTAAGCTTAACAGCTGGTGTAAATAATGTCTTTTGAAATCAGCTCAGGATCTGGAGGCTTCTGGAGACTTGGATCACGGCAGACGAGCTGTGTTTTTTTTTTTTTTAGGGAGAATGCTGCAATGCTCTTTCGCTGTGAAGTTCCAGAAATGATTTCTGATCCTTGTAGAGGCTTTAAGTATCAAAAAATTAAGCAGAGCAGAGTGAGCTCAACAGAGCAGGATATGATTATACGTGTATCTTTTTTACAGAGTGATTGAAGAATTTTTAACATGATTGCTGAATTTTTACAATTTCCAATTTCCGATTCCCTAGTTGGGCTAAAATGACCTCAGAAAATACACAACATCCTGTATGCAATTAATATAATTTCTCTGTTGTCGTCAACCGAAGTTGCCTCAAGTTACAATCTTGTGTTATGTTCTATGTTTTCTCTGTTTCTTGCTGTATTGTCTTGTGGTCTGTGTTTCACACAGCTATGTTGTGTTTGTGCTGGAGCTGATTTGAACTGCTTTAATCTTTAACAAGGCTTTTTCATAAAGTAATCATGGAGTGATGGAAAACTTATATTTACTCTGAACTTTATTGCAGGAAAAGTAAAGAGAGCTAATGAAATGAAGTTAAGAAAAATCAAGAAAAGTCAAGTTTACTAAAGTACTTCAGAAAAGTACTTGAAGTGTTTTTATTTTACAATAAATAATTTGATGAAAGATTGTCATTGGGAGTTTCATCATTTCTTGTTTAATAAATGAAAAATAGAAAACTCACCACAAAAGGAAATCTGATCACCTAAGCCATAACAGAGACTGACACATCTGTGTATAAGTCAAAGTGATTATCTGAAAAGTTCTTTTTAATGAAGAGGCTGCAGCATATTAATACACTCAGCAGAAACGTCTCTTCCATTTGCAGGAGTGTTGACTGGGTGAATACCATCAGGACTGCTAAAGTTCAGTGGATTAGCAGCTCATTCGTTCATGAACCACACTGCTCCCAAATCTTATCGCGGCGAGGGATCAACGCTCGCTGCCGGCTTAATTGCAGAGGGAGGAGTGTTATCGGTGAAAAAAAAAACAATCTACCGTGATTATATACAAAGTTAATTAAAAACTATTCTCCCTCTTTACTCAGCCGTGGAAATCTTAATCTCTAAATATGAAAAAAGTAAATAAACGCAGCCAATTTTCTTTGTACACATCCACAGCTGGATCTGCACTGTGAAAAACCCCTCCGCCCTCTAATAATGGTGTAGGATCCAATCTCCTCGGACGCTAATTGCAGGACCGTTGCCCCACCCACCCTTTGTGATGCGTATCATTCTGCATAATTAATTGAGGGGCTTTAACAGTAATAGAATAGCCAGCGGGCTCAGGCGGCAGCCCTGACACACACCATTAAAATGCAAATGGAGCTCAGTGATATAAAAAACTGAGATCTATGTTGGCTTGGAGACTGAGAGAGATGAACACTGAATCACACCACCACTGTCCTCCAGCCTCCACCCCCACCTCAGGACGGAGCTGCAGCCCGGGCGCTCTCCTCTGTGCTGTGGTCGAGGCAGAGTCATCTATCTCAGAGAGTTATATCAATGAAATCAGCAAAGGAGCAATAAGTCTCAGTGTTTCACCACCCTCTGTTCAATAAGCTGATGTTGCCATGCAACAACACCAAGTCAGCCAGTGAGGAGAGGGTTAGCAGGGAGGATGATGGGAAATGTTGCACCAGGGGCTCAAAGCAACACTTGCCGCTGCAAAATCTAATTTGTTTTTAGTTTCTAAATTGTAGCTGTGATGCATAGATGAGATCCCAGTCTGGGTTTCTCACTACGTAACAAATACACGTAACGTCTTTACATAAAGCACCTGCTGCATTCCTCTCTGGCTCTCTATCCTCCACATTTACATTTATACAGCATGTGGGCAGAGAGATCACTCAGCCCAGTCGCCAGAATAAAATGTTGAATGTGTTTAAATTTGTTTGTGTCACACATTACGTTATGACATTTGCACAACACGTGTAGTATCACGTTCACATAACGTTTACGAGCTGACTTTCGCTGCTTCCAACATTTATAAGCATGAAATCCCTGGACATTTTTGATGAGACTTTGAGAAATTTTCCAGCTGTCTGTGGTGACAAAATATTTTTGCCGTGACGTTGGGACCCCTGCAGATTTGTTTGTAGCAACAAAACCAAGTGTTCTAAGCTGATGTGATATTTTCCTACCCCTAACCAAGGGAGCTGTCACAGCAATAACTTCAAAACTGATCCTTAAGAAAAACATGGCGCAACATAACACTGTAAAGTTTAGACATTTGTGATTTTACAGAAATGTACATTGTAAACATATATTCTGGCAAAATATACAATTTGCCTGTTGTATAGAGCTACGCTGTAGAGTTTAAAAGTTGACTTTAAAAAAGTCAGAAACTTCTGAATCAACCCATTGAAGTTATTAGTCTACTTTTGAGGTAATCAGTTTCCTTGAGTTTTTAAAACGTCACTCAACTGATTTTATTGTGTAGTGTAGAATCAGAATCACAAATCCTTTAATGTCCTGAAGACCAGAGCATGTGAGCGGAGCTGAGCAGCGAGAATTTCCGCTCCCCGCTTACGTGGGTGTTCGCTCCTTTGCTCCATTGTGTTATACCAGACAGCTCCGCTCACAGACCGCTCTCCGCTCACCTGAAATTTCATTCAGCTCTGGTGAAATCGCTCCACGCTCGCTCAAATTTAAAAGAGGGACATTTTCCACCGAATTATGCTTGGGACAGACTGCCCGATGCGGCCTAAACTGACATGCAGCGGCTTCGTTGCTGGAGAGAAAATTCGATTGAGTTGATTGAAACCCTTTTCAGTTTATAAAGAACAGCAGACGTTCTGACTGTCACCTCATCCTCTTTCTGTGTTCTGTCTGTTTGAGCCAGTGGATGGCCTTGTACTGCCAGCGGTATCGGAACGGAACTGGAGTGAAACGGAACCATCGCTCTGGCCTTTGGATTAAAACCCGCTCTGCACTCCGACTATATTTCGCACACTCCGCTCCCCGCTCGCTCCACGCTCCGTTCCGCTCACATGCCCTGCTGCAGACGGGGAAATGTGTTTGTCACAGCAGCGTCAGAATGGTATAAGAATAGAGCACTAGCAAAATAGGCAATATAATTTAAAAGGAAAGAAAATAGAATTGACGTATATACATATTTACACGATACAGTGCAAAATGAGCAGCAAATTTTTATATACAAATTTGAAATATAGAGTCAAGAGGGCCTCCCAGGGTGGAGCTGGCCTTCTTTATAAGTTTATCAAGTCTCCTCCTGTCTGCTGCCGAGATGCTGCCGCTCCAGCAAACTACTCCATAGAAAATGGCTGATGCCACCACAGAGTCATAGAAGAGTAGTGACTTCAGACTTTGACACTGACAGTGAAATTTGGCATTAAAAACAAAACCTGAATCTGAAAAGAAAACATTATACATTATAGATGACGTTAGCTAACAGTGTTACAGCAGACCTCTGCCACACCAGCATTATGTCAGGTAAAGGTTAACCAGCCTGCTTCTACCAGGCTGATTATACTTATGGTTTGAGACTTACAGGTGAGCTAGTGGAGGCGACTGATGGACACGAGGTGTGCAGTCAAGTCAGAGGGTCTGTAGCAGCCTTTCAGGTCCTGTGAACTGATGTTCTCAGTATGCACATTAAATGAACATGATGCCTGCGATAACAATAGTTTACAAAGGTGAATCAAAATAGGTAAATAAAAATAAAAAAAAAAATGTAAAGGATTTAAAGTTATTGTTTTATTTCACAGTTAGTTGTTTTTATTTCAGTGCCATAATAGTACAAAGACTATTCCAGGTGTGAGTCTTGAATGTTATTGACTGGATGTGTTTTATTGTGGTAAAGTTGTTCTGTTTAAGCTCACCACACAATAACAATGCAAGTTTAATATTAAAAGCACTGAAACAAAAGTTTACATGAAATAAATTAACAAAAGAAAAAAAAACCACAGGATTTTCAAATTATATATTAAAATATAGAAGTTAATATGACGGAAGTGAAAGTTTTATCTGCTGGAGCTCTATACTCCCTATATGTCTTTAAAATATAAATGAAGTCTGTGTCGTGCAGCTTTTGATCACCTGGATGACTCGTTGCAGTATGTATGAGAATATTAGAGGCTCACGAAGCTCTCACAGCAGGCAGCTCGATCACAGCCACGACAAGATTTCACTACATAGACAAAGCAGCTCGTGTAGTCGTGACTGCACGCAGATCCACAGATACATTAGTGGGACGACTGTGCAGCACAGCACAGCGGGAGCTGATTCATCAGTCAGATTGGCTTTGTCTTTAAAAATGAGTTGTGAGGGAGTGCATTAGCCTGACTAACAAAAAGAGTGCGTCACGGCGTGTGTCGTGAAGCCATTGGTTGAGTCATGGTGGATGAACATGGTAAAAGGGCAGAGCTGATGAAGGCACTTTGATATGACAGTTTGGACTCAGGGGATCCCCTTGCTTACTACATCAAGAGGGGGCTGTTCACAAATGCCTCTGAGTAAGAGAGGCTGAGGCAAATGTGACACTGATTAATGGCACGAGAATCAATTAGCTCTACAACAGGGATGTTTGTCCAGTTTGGTTACTGGTTGCCCAAATGATCAGATGCTGGAGTAGTCACTTTGAAATGCAAATGAGATACCTCAGGAAAAAAAAAAAAAAGGCTTTGGAGCCGCTGAATGTGTGTCAAAACACAGCTAACATCTCTGCCAGTCTTATGAGCCACGGCATCATCTGCTGTTACGCATGGTGTAGCTACAGTTAGCTCATTATTAATGGGCCTCCTTCCATCAGTGTGCAGGGAGCAGATGGCAGACTCTCCATAGATCTTAAGTGTACACGGCGAGCATCTACGTGCAATACGCAAGGAGAAGGAGCAGGAGGAGGAGAAGGAGCAAAATGGCCTGCCTGGCTGCTTCGAGGGATTCCAAACGTGATGTCACTGCTAATCCCATCAGGAAACACAGCTAAATCCACCGCCGCCGGGCCAGAGTCATGCAGATTGGCCGTGGCAGCAGTTACGTTGGATGGGATAGGCCTATAAATAGGGCTGCAGAGCCGCAGCCTCTGGTGCTGTCGATGGGGACTGGGTGGCAGACGACTCTCCTCCGATGGGGGTGGTCGCGAGGAGAGAGAGGATTCCCCCTGTGACTCAATGCCAAAACGCTCGTCCCCAATGTCACGAGCTCGCTGTAACACACTCGGGCAGAGCAGCCGCGAGGCCCGGCAGCGGCGAACGCACACAGACACCGCGCTGGTTGGCTGTGAGTTTGCAGGCTGTGGGTCGGGAGGTAAGATTGTATTTGGTGTTACACTTCATACATCACAATAGTTGGTTGCAAGTATGCAGTCTGCTTGCTCGCTGCAGGCTGGTGGGTGAGATGACAGCATTTCAGGTTGGTATTAACACGGTGGAAGTCACTGAACTGCGAGGCATTACAGGACACATCTTGTATTCATGAAGCAGTTTTTCTTCCAGGTGTGCAAACGCTACATACACTATGAAACAGTGAACACAGGTGTCATATACGTGCAGGCAAAACAAACCTGTGCTGTAATATCTGTTGAGAACTGAGAGCTATTGTAGTTAAAATAAACTCTTGTCGTGTTCAACAGCAGCAATACATAAACGTTCAGCTCGACTGTTTTTAGTCACAAACCACACATTTGTTCCTGGCAAGAGGCTGCAATGAATGAAAGTATATTTGTATAATCCTGTCAGTCGCAATTGATTCAATTAAGTCTTAGCAACTGTGATGTACACAGTATAGATAAATATACGTATAGTATTTATGAGATGGAAAAATGTATTAGGCATATGTTTTCCACGACTGACCTCACAGGAAATATGAGCATCAATTATTTAAGCGAATGCCCCAAAAACAAGTGTTTACATTTAAGCGAGAAAGCCCTCTGGCAGCTGTAGGCATGATGACTTTCCTTTGTTAGGAACAAAGGAGGAAGCAGTGAGTTGATGTTACACAGAGACCACAGTGGGAGGAGACTGAGTGGGATGGATGGGTCAACAAACCATCAGAGGTTAACAGGAGACAATGTTCATTTCCTGTTTCCTGCCAGGAAACGGAAACCATTGTGTTATCAGAACAATGACTACAAATGTCTCCTAATATTAAAAGTAATGCAAGTACAAGTAGGAGTTTTTATCAGGTTATGAAACAGTCTCTACTTAACACTGACTCAGTGATGTCAGTGAGGGTAAGTCATACATTTCAAACTATTTTGGGTCTCACAGCCTGAGGAAAGACGTTGCTCTGTGATCTGTTGGTACATTACAAAAAACGCTTTGCTTTGTTTCACATTCAAACAAACTATTGTTCACCGTTTTTTGTTTTTTTTTGTTTTTTGTTTTTTTTTAGATTTCCATAGCCATGGAACCTCACCTCATCGTCATCCTGCGAACAGCTGTTTAAAAGAGAAAAATGTGTTGCTTTCAGAACAAATGGGTGTGCTTAACGACAGGAGTCGGTGGTGCTCATACTGTTTTTGTCCACAGGTGGCGCCAGAATCAACAAAAAATAAAAGTTCATTGTAGCTTTAACTAAGCAGTAAGTAACTACAGTGTGCCAGTGGCAGATCAGAGAACACACACCAGCCTCAGGTGTCAGGTTCGACTGTAATTCCCAAGTAATTAATGGACTCCTGCAAGCCAGTCAGACTCATGCATTTTCTCGAAATAAACAGTATATGTGTATGTTATATATGAATCTCCTCAGTGTACCCTCATTGTATGTACATTTACGTTTACATGACATTTAGGGCCTTTAGCAGGCTTATATTTACAGTTGGGGCTTACATATAAGTCCATTTAGTTAGAGCCTTTTTTATCCATGTTTGTTTTTTATTTCTCAATTTGAGTCAAGGTTATTCAGTCTATAATAACCCAGGTCTAACAGTCAAACAGTGAGCTGGACATTCACTCTGACACATCTTTATACATCTATAGGGGAGAGTGGGGTAAGATGAGTCACTTTTTACTTACGGTGTCCTGGAGGTAAGAAAAAATGACACAGAAATAGAATGAAAACACATACCCTTATTTCAGGATGTCTCCTATCAAATGAAATTATCAGAATGCATCTCTGACAAAGCTGCCCATGACTTCATGACTTCTCAAAAGAAAGTGCTGCTGTGGCTCAACTTGCCCCAGTTTAGGGGTAAATTGAACCAAGTCAGTGGGTAAGTGGAGACAAATGGGGGTAAACTGACCATCTGAGTTTTAAAATGTAAACCTGGGCATATTGTGCTAACAAACAGTTTTAACAGTTTTGAACTTGTGAGAACAAACCACCAGTTGGTTGCAAAACCATTTAATCAAAACAACCATTCAATATTCCTACTGTGGAATATGAACTGTTGCTCCCTCCTTCAGTTCCTCCAGCCTTTTGAGGTTGAGGCAGCTTCTTCAGCTCATCACTCCGTGGAAAAGATGCCTCATCCTTTTCCTTGAATGCAAAGGTGGGTTTCTTACTGCCAGTGCTCCTTCGGATTCTTCTAAGAAATCTGGCACTCACTTCATTGCCAGCAAGGCTGTCAACCAAGCCAATGTAATGGTGGTTCCTGCAATTAGATGCAAATTGTACAATGACAAAGTCACCAGCTACCAGATCTGAGACATCTGGTTCACTTTTTTCAATGTTTGAGCTCTCATGCTCAGAAGTGTCATCAAATGGGATGGCAACATCACTCTCATCAGAGCTGGTTTCCACTGCAATTTTCGTGTTTCCTCTTCAGCTTTCCTTGCTCTTTGATGGTTCTTTCTGTTTTGCCTTTTCTGTTTATTTTTCCTCTCTTCATGGGAGCGTATGATTGCCTGCTATTCCAGTGTATCAGTCAGGATTCTTGTCTTCACACACTTTTTGTTTGTTCGTTTCCTGGGCTGCTGACTTTTGGGTGAGGGTAGAATCTCAGTAGGAGACAGATATCCAGCATGGTTGGGGTGTGAATCTGTGTCACTTGGTGAAGCACATGCATGTGCAGGGCCTGGTGAAGGTAGCTCAGCAGAAAGGGAGATTGAAACCACAGGTGCATCACCTGTAGTGGCAGGCTGCTGCTCCAGGTTGGGCCCGTCTGACACCATGGACAGCTCAAACTCTGCATCACAGAGGACATCTCTGTAAGGGAAAATCCCAGTGGATCTGAATCCAGAGGAGATATTTCGTAGTGTCATTGCTGACATGAAAGCATCATTCACACAGCCAGGGATTTGGTATATGCTGGCTGTTTTGCCTGGGTTGGATGTCATCCAACCATCAAGAGCTCTGTTGTAATAGGCCTTAAATGGACCGTACACACTCTTATCCACAGGCTGCAAGTGATGGGATGTGTGGGGTGGAATTGTGAGCATAACAATACAATTTGTTTTCGCTATGTCCGAAGCCTTCAGTGAAATGTGGGCTCCAAGGCTATCCAAGATTAGCAGCAGTGGCAGGTCAGGGGAGCACTTGGTCTGCTGAACCAGATGTTCAACGAACAAAACAAAGGTGTCTTCACTGATCCAGCCTGATCTGGTGGAGGAACCGATTGATCCTGGAGGTGCTCTTTTAATGGTGGTCTTTGTATCTAACCTTTGGGAAGATAAACATGGGAGGGACTGCATTACCAGCCACATTGACTCCACAGACAGCCACAAGTTCGCCTCTTTCAGTAGATGTGATGGCGCCCGCTTGCTTCTTTCCTTTTTCTGCCACTACCTGCTTTGGTGTCTGGACTGTTGTTACACATTTCATCAACATGATAAATCATGATTGGAGGGAATTATGCCTGTAAAACAAAGAAAAGAGCAATGATGATGATCAGAATAGTTAAACCTTGAGTAATGTGAAAAATATTAGCAAGTACACATTCCTTAATATACCATGGTATATTAAGGAATGTGTACTTGCTAATAAAGTTATTAATGTTTTCAAATATATAAATTCTGTTACCTGTCCATCACATTAGCCAGATTGACAAATAACTCCCCAGCTAGTTTTATTGAATGCTGTAACCCTTCCCAAAGATGTCGCTTCGGGCATATGGCATGAAAGATGGTGGTGTGCCATATAATTCTTGAACCAATCTTTACCTAAAAAAAAGTAATGATACTGCACTGAACTACACAAAATAAATGAGTCTATGCCAGCCTACTGAGTCATGTTATTTCTTGCAAATCCTACCGGCTAAACCTTTGATGGGGGTAGGAATATAGTTTCTTTATGCCATTTCCAATGCCAGTTCACAGCATTTCTTTGGAGTTAGGCCATGGAACTTCTCTTGATGTGGTCTGCTAGCTCCTTCTCCACCTCCACTGATACCCTACTGTTTTACTTTCTTTGCCTCCCTCTTTTTCATGTACCTTCTCAACGTTGACCTGTCAATATTTCTCTCTTTTGCCACTGATCTGATGGACTTTCCACTCTTGATCGTTGGCTGCTCTCTCCATCTCTTCAAGGGGTGTTGAGCCCAAGCTTGTTTTCCTCTTGGAGGTTCTAGGCATGATATCTAGGCATGTAAGTTGAACTATTGGCTCAATGTACCCCATAGCCTTTGGTTCACTTTGCTCCATAGCCACCATTTTGGAAAAAAAGAAAAACAGGCTAGCTTAGAAATTCAGGCTAATCTTTAGTGAACAGATTCACATGATTTTATACATTAGCAAATCACCTACATGTATAATATATAATCTGAGACCTATATATATTTGCTTTGACATAACAGTCATTTTACCTCATACGCAGAACATTTACTTTGACAAGCAAAAAACAGTTTGTATAAAAAAAATACTTAACACTTCTCCCGTGTGCTTCTCTGCATCACAGCAAGATGGAAATGATGAGTGCTTCCTGAATTTATGGTCACATGACAAAACGTGCACAGTTACCTAGATACAAGGTCAACTTACCCACTGGCTCATGCCACTTCACTCTCCCCTACATCAAGACATTGAATATATTTCTTTAAAGAAAGATATAGAGCTATATAGATTCTGTTCAGATGGGTCAGAGGTGACAGGCTGATCTCTTCACATACCAACAGTTGACTTATGCTAGTGAATATGTACAACTCCTCTGGATTTGAAAATTGTCTTTCATATCCAGACTATTGCTGTCTGAAGCTGCTTACTTCCCAGACGAGAGCTCTTGTGACAGTGACATAATATAAAACAGTTGATTAGGAAGTCAGAACTCTGAGCTAACTAGCTGCTCCACAAAGCTGCTGCTGCAGCTGAGTGACAGCACTGAATCCTCCGTGTGTTTAAGAACTTGCATCAAGTTGTTGATCCAGCGGACGGATTATGCAGATTCAGAAACATGCACCACAAAGCTGAGAAAAAGACTTCCTATGGCAGTGTGTGTCAGCCGGGGCTTTAAAAGGAGGAACCCTCATGTGTTTTTCCATGACTGCAGTCATACATGACTAAGAAGCTGAATGGATTATGCACATGTGCACACATGTGATTGAAGAAGTGGACCAAAGGAAACTCGTACACACGGAGGTGTTCATGCCAGGAAGGGATTATGTTCTTGGAGGGGAAATCTCCCCTGGCAAACTCGCACACTGCTGCTGTCAGAGTCACAGGGTACAACAACTCTAGTGGTGGCACTAATACAGAAATGTACCAGACACACACCAATAGGACAGAAGTCTCATGTCTTAATGCACATGTGCTGTGCTGTTGGCCCTGCAGCAACTGGAGATGTTGAAAAAGCCACTCGTGATTTCTCAGCCAAGGAATGAAATCCAGCTGTTTAAGATTATTATTTAGTTTAATACATGTTATTCCAAGACAGGATTGAGAAAAAAAAGGATGCAATATGTGGAAAACCGATTGTATGACTGTAAACTTAATGCTCCACGTGTTATTTAGGGGAAACATGAGCTCACATTTGGCTATATGTTATTATACTATGATGTATTTAGACAGTAGAGTAGTGCAGTCATATCTCTTCTTCACCAAGCTGCATGAAACGAGGACAAGCTCTACATTCATTTGTTTTCGTGATCAGACCTCAAGTAATTCCCAGCACGGCTCCTCCCACCTCCAACCTGAGCAGATTTCTAATCAGCCAAAACTAAGAACACCTGTGTGGGCGTGCAGTCTGCTCAGCTTCATCAATCTACCATATGTACTGTACAGCCCATAATCTGGAGAGTGTTTAGATAGTTATCATTTTATGCTATTCGAGGATTAAACTATGTGTTGCTGTTGAATGGAGAAGCCAGAAACAACACACACGCTGTTGCAAAGTGCAGCTCTCACTGTTCATTACTTTCATCAGGAATGAGACGGAAACAGAAAGTATCAGTAAGATTATAATACTTCAGGTTTTATTTCAATTTAGTTCAATTTCTATGTCTTAATATTTCAAGAGCATGATAATTTTAGTGATTTCTCAATGTGCTGTCTCACGTTCCAGGCAGCCGGTCAGTTGGTTGATTACTGAAGGTTTTCTCTCATAATGAGTTTTTCAGAGTGACCTTTACTTCAGTTTGCTGCATCACCACAGAAAAGCATACAGCAGCATGCAGTGAAAATGCTCAGTAAGATTAGGTTATTTTGGTGACAATAAAAGCAAATGTGTTGTTCATAAAAGCCCAGTTGTCAGGGTAAAATGTTGGCCTTTCAGGTTTCTGCAAACCAGAGATACATTCACATTTGTACAAGACACACGGATCATACCGAGCTCACGATGCATGTATCTGAGCTGCCAGTGTAAAACAACCGTGTGACGGTAAACCACTGCAAGATATTGCAATATTACAACATTTCTAAGTGTGATTCTGCTGGTTTTGAGACACTTGGGAACATTTTCTAGTTGTTTGAGGTGACAAAACAGCCAGTCTTCAGTAAAATGACCACATAAAGCAGGATCCAAAGACCCATATTTACGTGTCTTGTTAGTTAGGCATCTTCTCGTGGATGAAGTAATTTTGATGCCAGCAGAGGAGAAAGTCGGGTGAGAAAGCATTAAGAGTGACATGGCCCACAAAGCATGATGAGCAGGAACGTATGGCTGGGTTAAACAAGCACAGGACTTCACCCAGGACACCAGTGTTTGTGTATGATTAACAGGAAATGATTGGAAACTCAAAAACTCCTTGTGGTTCTGCTTTTTGTTTTGTTTTTTTTTATCATACTGAAGTTGCAACAGATTGTTCCATTGAGTGTTTAGGATGTGCCTTTATGTGAAAGACCTTTACGTAACATTTCAGCTGCAGCAGCATAACAACACTCACACAAGACGAGAGCTGAAGTGTAAAAAAAAAAAAAAAAAAGAAAACTAAAGTCAAATTACACAACACTCATACCATCACGGTTTAAATGTGTCGGCTCTGCAGCAGCAGCAGCAGGGCGCCTGGTCAGAGCTGCTGCTGTGTTTAAAAATTTCAGTAATGAAAAGTGACAGGCGTAACCAGCTGACCTCTGCAGTTCTGATCCCTGGTTCACCCCACACATCCCCTCAGCTGCTGTGTGACATGCTGATCGGTACGCAGACAAGCGTCAGAATGTTAATGATGTGTAAAAACCAGAGTGGGAAGAGCTTAACGGCAGTTCTGTTCTCTCTAACCTTCACATATTACATACAAGCCTCTTGCTTTAACGTTGTGACACATTCTCACAGTCCTCATGATGATCAAGTCCCTGATCAAGCCACTAAAATTCTGCACGAGTCTTCTCTCCATCAGTCATGAGCACAGACTTGCTTACAAAGTGATAAATTGTTTTTTTTTTTTTTTTTGCTCTCATTATTCTGCGGCTGAGTTGCTAATTTGTTTGCTGGTCCCTGAATATTATAGAAGAGACCTTAATGAGCTCTGAGCCTTCACAGAGTTCTCTCTTAGGACTCTGTAACTTTCAGAAAAGCTAAGAACAACAAATACACTTATACTTTGTAGCCAGTTGCTACTTTTCTGATATTTGTGTTACTATTGCTTGTATTACCTCTGTGATGGAGTATGTTTCTCTCTCAGTTAGTTAGCAGGATATTTCTTGTCTACAGGATTGTGAAGCCATCGAGGGACACACGATGGATTTTATGTTACAATCCAGGATGTTTTCAAAGGATTTTCATCTTCACTGATTTTTCATGAACTACTTCAGGAGATGACTAAGAAGAATTCCATGATCACCTGTCATTTAAATTTAGACATATATATTAGCCCAAAACTTCAATAAACCCTCAAGTTATCCTTATATCAAACAGCCCGGCTCTACAGATGCTTGTTCCACCACTTTCACTGCAATGAAATTATGCACAGAGATTTATGTTTTCCGGTGATCATCTGACTTTCAATGTAGCACCATTATCCAGCACACAAATATTACAAAACTAAACAAAAAAAAGTTTGATTCTGATCAGCCAGGTCGAATGCAGCCAGGTGGAACCATGGTAATCAGTAGTATAAACCTGATGTGGGGAGATTTGAACATTTCACATCATATTTATTGTTTATTGCCTTCAGGTGCAAAACTGACACTAGAGCGGTAGATGGAGTGTCAGAGTTTGAAGATTAAGGCCATATTTGACGAGTTGGGAGTGGGAACGAGTTGCCACAGCAGTGATTTGTGGCGACTCTTCAGGAAAGCAGCACTTTTATCACATCATCTTCCAGGCGACTCTACCTTGGTTGTGTGAATTGTGTGAACCTCTGTTGTGTGTCCGTTGTGCTCCACAGGAACAAATCGACACACAACAAATAACGCTACACTGCCTGATGCCGCTGATGTGTGATACACTTTAGACTTGTTCATCTGCATCTGGATGTAGTTCTGCATACAAAACACACAGTGACAGCCTTGATGTCAGCCTCTCTGAGTGGAATTGACTTATTATTACTTACATTTAAAAAAAGAAAAAGTCTCAAGCAGAGACTCTCCGGCATGATTTGGCTCAAGTTTGCTGCTATTCATTTGTTGTACCTGTCTTAGCTAGTTTAAATATTGTTTTGCATATGCAGGCAGATTTAAATTTCCACACTTCAGTTTTCTTCGCTCCCACAGCTCGTCGCCATAAAAACAGATGGCTCTCCTTACAGACCGGCATCCCTACTGCGTTCACAGACGATCGTAAAAATGAGCCACAGTTGATACGACGCAGTTTCATCAGGGCCAGAATATCTTGTCATGCGAGTAGGACATGGAGCTGAATAACAATATGATACAATGTCAAGGCAATGACAGACGCCTCTCTGGGGACCAGTCGCATGACCCGGGAGATAGAGAGAAGAGGATTCGTTTTACTGTGTGTTTGGTGTGTAGTGAAAATGCGTGTGTGTGTGTGTGTGTGTGTGTGTGTGTGTGTGTGTGTGTGTGTGTGTGTCTGTGTGTGTCTGTGTGTGAATGTAAGATAGATGGCAATGTGAGGCAAAAAAGGACAGATTTATCCAAAATGTGTGATTTTTTTGTCTTGGTGCTCTGGCAGGACTGCTCTGCAGTGAAGGAGTAAAGCCGGGCCTCTAATCTGATTACTGACTTTAGAAGGATGCAGATGTTTATGCTAATATGTTAAAGATTTTTGGTGTTGACCGTGTCAATAAGATCAATGCTTTTGGATAAGAGCCTATAAATTACAGAGCCTCCTTCTGAGAGGTCTCCTTCTGGGCAGCCTTCAACAGGCCGTGCCACTGGCGGTGGTCACTGCAGGGACAGCCAAGTGACAAAAAGTAGAAGTAGAGCAGTATAAATTCCTTACAGCAAACATGATCTTTGGATGACAGACATGTCTGTTAACATTCTGTATTACCAACCCAGTCACCTGAATGAATGTTAGCAATGAACATTTCTTCAAACCACAGATATGCTGAAACGTTCCATTTTTCCATTGCACAACTTGTGTCTTTTAGTTAAATTTTGAATTTGGGCTCGTGACAACACTGTGCTTAAGATCATGTTTTGGCCATGAACATGACAAGCACCTTCCAATGCATCAAATATGGCATCTGTCAGAGGCCTTGCACTTCTCATTTTGACTGCAGTTACCCTTTTAGCATCACTTTTGAAGCGTCCCTCTAGTGCAATAGTATAAAACAAAAAGTCAGAGTCTGGGGTGGTCGGGATGGTTGAATGGCTCATATGGTGGACTTTCCCTGGAGAGGCGGGGCTTCACATCTCGTCTGTGACTTAGAGTATGGGGTGATTTGTTTTTAAGTTATACTGCTCTGTTTCAGCTCTTTGTCACTTGACTGTCCCTCAATGTTTTTTTTGGCATTAAACTGCAGAGCAGTCCTGCCAGAGCGTCAAGACAAAAGATCACAAATTTAGCATAAAATAATTTTCCAGTGGTGTCACACTTACAAATATTGACACAACACTGTCTTAGTGATTGCCATATCACCTGTAACTTCACCACCACGTCATGTTCACATGATATGTTTATCACCTGATTTTCAGGTACAGAGGTGAACAGGATACCTCTATACCTGAAAATCAGGTGATAAACATCATGTGAATGTGATGCCTTTTGTTGAAATGTCAATATTGTATGTAGCAGATGACACGTTTACAGGTGAATGTGTGAGAGGTTTGCAGAAATGTAAAGTATTCTGGAGACTGGACTGGTATTACGCTGAGTTCAACAAATGATATTTGAGCTCAATAAGAAGTTGGATTAAAATTGTATTTCCTTTATAAGCTTTTAATATGTTCACAGTTAAAAACAATTACATCAAACGCACTCTGTGGAAACCTCCTAAGTTTACATCCACTGTGCAGCAACAAGCCATCACACTGTACGCTAACATGCATTGACAAGAAATCAACAATCACATTTTACTGAACAAACATGTTGGATGACCGGGGGCGATTCTTTTCAGAGGAGACAAACAGAAGACAGACTCTCCCTCACAGAGGAACTGTAATGTGTTTTGATGGCTGTGAGTAAGTTGATGGGATCGTTGCAAAGGCAAAAAGCTTCTGGAAGGAAGCCTGCGAGCGAAACAAAGCCACCGGCACCTAAAGAATCAAAGCTGCCGTGCTGTGACATCCCGGAGACGCAGAAGTCAGAACGAATTCCCCACGCAATGATTGACCCTCTCGCTCGCAAACTTGTCAACGTTACCAAAACATGGATCAGACATGCCAGGGAAAAGACATCTAATCGCTCACCAAGACAAGAAAGGAATATGGAAAAATGTATGCGACAGAGCAAAGATGGTTTGATTTATGAAGTTTGATGGAGCTTATCAGTGGCAGGCAAACAGTGAGGAGACATCAAGTTGACAAAGTAAAATTCAAAGTGGGAGTCATTTGGGGGCAGACTGACAGTTAATTCCCTTAAGCCTTCTTGGAGTTCTGAAAGTTTGAGACTGTGCACAAAGTCTCAAAGTGAGCCCGAACATCATTTTAGCACCCTTGCGTTTTATTTTCAAGAGAAGAACTCCTTTGATTCAGAGCGGCGTCACTCACTGCGCTGTTGACATGATGACTTCTGATGTTCACAGTGTGTGGTAAGTCGGGCTGTAGATGATCCTCTCACAACATCAGATATAGACAAGGCATTTGTCAAGTTCACCAAAAAAGTCAGGAACTAAGCATCAACTGCCTGTGCTTACTGGAGCCTCGCGTTCACGTCCGTGACTCTAAATGAAAATGAAAAAGTACTGTATATGTTGAGAGGAGAAAAATCGAAATGATAATGAAGATGTCACCAAGTACCAGTACAGATAAATAACAATTAGGAGGGGTTGAAATAACTGAAAATACTATCTTAAAAAAAAAAAAAACTTGTCCACACTTAACATTTTACTGACACCAAACAGCACTAAAATAATTATTTGGTTTAATCAAAGCTGTATTATTTGATCATTTTGGCCAAGATGAAAATATTGACATTGTCTTAAAAAAATGACCTTTTAAAAAAAAACTATTTATATTATATATATATTTTTTCTCAAGTTAGATCTCAAGATCTGTCATGTTAGATTTGTATGTTTTCTTTTCATTATTTGTGTCTGTGAAAATAAGACAATAAGACTGTTGTGACAATAATTCCAGGGTGTTGTGACACCCTGGGAAAAAAAAGATCTGACACAGGCTGATATTTAAATATGTATATGTATTGAAATTCATATCTTATTATGTGCTTGCAACATTTTATCTAATATATCAAATTGCTATAAATATTATAATTCTACACATGATTGATTGATTTATGATATTTCTATATATTGACAAATACACCAGTAATATATATAGCAAGTAACATATGCAGAATATATTAAGTTTTTAAAATAAATATCATATATTACCAGAGTATTATAAAAGTGTACATAAATTTTGTTTGTAATATATTCCTGAGGCAAAATTACAATATATTGCAGTGTACTGTCAAGTAAATGTTGACTCCTTCCATCTAGTAAATATATTTTTAATATAGTACGTTATATTTTTGTCTATATTTTAATTAAAACAAGCAAACAGTTGCATATTTAGACACACTTTTTGAAGTCACGCTTGGGTCAAAACAATGAATTTAAAGTTTATTTTCAATCTCTATTTCAGCTCTGCTTTGGTTTCTACAAACTCCTAAAACTCAGATTGTGACTGTTTCGTATGTTTAGTAAGTTAAAAACATGGCATAAATCGTCTTGTACATTAAGATGTACTGGTGTTGTAGCCTACGTAAAGTGAGGAATGACCACTTGACCATGCTGTAAAAGGTAAAACAAAATATGACTAGTTGTGTTCATGTTCTTCTTTCTTAACCAGTGTCTCACTAACCTGTGGTGTTGCTGTAACATTATAAAAACAATTTAATAAAATAACAATAAAATAATTTCCCAGTTTCTTATTTGAGCTTCCCTTTATGTTATGATTCCTACACAGGGTCATCATTTCCCTTTGGAACTTTCTATGTTGCAATCATTTTTCATAGACCTCTCTCACACAAGACATTTTGTAATTCATGACCTTGGTATGTGGTATTGTGGTTCACTGGTATGATTCCCTTGAACAACTGACTGGACATCATCAGCGGCATTAGTTACCACCTGTGAAAATTCAAAATGTCTGCTGTGAAAAAGTCTTACTATCAATGAAGGTGAATGGCTGAGACCTATTACGTTGATTATGATAAGACGAGATCGATAAGACGAGATCAGATAAATGGCTTCAGTTTACTTAACGCCACTGGGAAATTAGTTAAATCACCAGCACTGGGAGAGGTTGCTGCAGGAAAATCATCAGAAGTCAGCAACAAAACTGATAACTGAATCCAAATGTAAATATAAACATACATCGTTTGAGCAAGTGTATCTTGACCAGCTTGCTCAATTTAAATTTGATACTTTAATAGAGATTATTTAGAGTTTTGCACTCAAATGTGCTGTCTATGTTGTAAACATGAGTAAATATGTAAATGTCATGTGAGTGACAAACATCCTCAAATCCTTGAAATAAGAAATTAGTGATGGCACATCATGCAATTCTCCTCTGCAGTCTCAGATAACAAATCCACCATTTTTACCAGCAGCGTCTCTCTCCCTCCCAACTCTCTGTTCTGCAAATGGATGACCATATTTCCCCTCCCCCCCTTGATAAGATGTTCCTCGTAATGCTCCTGGGACCCCCCACCTCCGCCCTCCTGCTCCTGTTGCAGTATTACATTGGATTGATCAGGGCAGATCCATACAATTAACCAGGAGTCAAAGCTTTTGAGTTAGCGTCCTTCACACCCAGAACTGCTGACTCAATGTAGCGCAGCTGAGCACCATCGAGCATCGGCTCCACTGCGGTGCCAGAACTAGGCTTAAAGAAAAGCCATTTCTTCTGTTTTGTCACTGATTCATTTCTCAATCAGATGATCATTTAAACAGATTTTGATAATAAAAATGATGTTGAACTTGCTATCACATATGAATATGAAACTCACATTCAGATTTTAGAGGTTGTAAATTCACACCGACTTTAGTGGGATTCAATATGAATTCTGCCAAGGTTTAATTCCCAGGTCTCCAATAATAAAAACTGTATGCCGTCACGGCACTTTTAAGGCAGTTTGGATGAAATTGGGGTTTTCAGTTACCTGAGGACAGGATGAGGTTGGTTGCTGTACCTGCAGTGTGAGGTGAAAAGCAGGATGGGATTGAGCAGTGACATGCTTCATGGTGATATCAAGGGAAGAGCGAAAGGCTCCACTGAATTTTCTCTGTTGTGTGAATGAAGCCAAAGTGTTATTTTACTTTTTGATTCATATGTAGTTTCAATTTTTGTAAGTCTGCCCTCACTTTCATGGTGTCATTTTGGGAGTCAGTGGCAATTGACCTATTCAGTAATTTAGTTTCGAGGACATGTTGGGTTTCTTTGTTATACTTGCAGTCCTGCAGTTGGCACAATGTTCTTGCTTTTCATAATTACCAGGTTCTTCTTTTCTACAAAAAATTGGAATTTAGAAATGCATCACTTCCTGTTTCAAAGAAAAGCTGAAGGTTAGAAAGTGGTCAGAAGTTTCCCAGAGGTTATAAAAACCTTGATACAATTCATTAACTAGTAAGTATTTGAAAGCAGCTTGGTGGTTTTGGTTTGTCAGTGACTTTTAGAGTGGTGCTAGTAAATATTACAATAGCAAAGGAGGACGTCAGATGAAGAAGCACAAAGAGCAAAAAAGTCTGCATAAAATGTCAGAATTAAGGTAAACATGCACAGGAATTTCAGTCATTTATGAATGAGGATTTGTTGGATTAAATAGTTTTAGTTACTAATGGAATTCTGTGGCACAGAGGAGGAAGATGTATCTGACTTAAGATCAGCTCAGTCACCGTTGTTGTTTCTATAAACTACAGCTATGTTGAAATTTGTATAACATTTACATTTACATTTTGGGCATTTAGCAGATGCTTTCGTCCAAAGCGACATACAATAAGTGCATCTGTCACAAGAGAGAAACCACGACATATCTCAAAACGAAATATAGAAAAAATTGTCAAGCCCTCATCTGAGAATCGGATCTTTTTTTTTTACTTTTTTTTTTGTGGGGGGGCAGTCATGCTATGCGTGGTCGAGGTGACATCTGAACAAATGTGTCTTCAGTCTTTTGCAGACGATGGAGAGTGATTCTGCTGTCCTGACATTGGTCAGGAGTTTGTTCCACCACTGAGATGCCAAAACAGAGAAAAGTCGTGACTGCGCTGAGCAGGTTTTGTTTGGTGCAGTACGCTGCAGTGGTTTAGGTGGGGAGTCCAGCCAAGAGGGAGTTGCAGATGAGATGACAAGACATGACCAGCACTTGGACCAGGAGTGGCGTTGTGTCTTCTGTGAGGAAAAAACAGATCCTGCAGATGTTGTAGAGGGCAAATCTACAGGATCAGGCCACAGCAGTGATGTTGGCGGTGCAGGATAATCCGTTGCCAAGGATTAGGCCCAGGTTCCTTGCCATCAACGAAAGTAATACCATGACATCCTCGACAGTGACTGACACGTCCATGCGAGGGCAGTCTTTTCCTGGGATGAAGAAGATGCATGTGCATCGTGGGTGTTGGGGGTAGATTGGGGGAAAAGAGAGGAACAGTTGGGTGTCGCCATTATAACAGTGGAAGGACAATCCATGCGATGTGATTGCAAAGCCTAGTGATCTAGTGTAGAGTGATAACAGAGGTGTCCTAATACTAAGCCTTGAGGGACACCAGTTTCCAGAAAGCAGGATTTGGACAAGGAGACGTTCCATGTGACCTGAAAGGTGTCAGGTATGATGTGAACCAGGTTCATGTACAAGGCACATTAAGCATATCAACATTTTGATGACACATGTCAGATCATGTTCACATTACATATACATGCGCTGACTTTCAAAGAAGGTGAGGGAGGGAACGGTGGTGGTGTGCTAGGTGGGCAAGACACCTGCCAGGCCAGACACCATTGTTTGAGTGTTTCAACATTTATAAGTGTGAAACCACTTGATAGTGCAAGGGTATCTTGCCAACATGTATTCTGCTGATTGGGTTGATTGAATACAATGAAAATAGAATAAATTCACTGTTGGTTTCAGTGAGTTTGTCTGAAATATGTATCACCTTATTTGTCTATAGAGAAAGAGGAGTGAAACTAAATGGATTGGAGAAGTAAAATGAACGTGTATAAAGGAAAGGAGTTGGAACAGAGGGTATTAAGGAGGAAAAAAGCTGTGCAACAATTTACCAGCCAATCTAGGGTTAAATCTCTGTGTCCTTTAGACCCCCATCAACATCCCTCATCTGTTGCTGCTTTTAAACAATTTGCAGAGCTTTTAGTGTTCGACTGAGCTATTAAGCCCTCTGTTTAAGGAATATCAGTCACTTAAGCTGCATCTTGCATTCAGATTTTGGGTTAACAAAGTGAAAGGCTCAGACAAAAAGCACATTTGGCCTGTAACTGCTTTTTGCGATGGGGCAACACTGGAAATAGCTTCTTAAAACATTAGCGTTTATCAACTGAGTGCAGTTATATGCTGGAGTACAGATCATGTCGACCTCCATCCTAATACAGACAGATGGGAATATGTTGCAACAACAGCTCTGATTTATACATGCTGGAGAAACCTATGAGTGGACGCAGTGTGGTGTCTAATTTATAAGGTGTAATATTCCTGACGGTCATTAATTTGGTTTTAGAAACGACCTGCAGGAGGAGTTTAAAGCATCACTGAATCATTATCATCTGTTAATCCCAGTTTATAGACTTAACTTTCAGTCAAGTCTTTTATCTCTCTGTGTTTTATTGTATGATCGGTTTAACTTGTTATTTTAACCACACACTAATTTACAGTCTTCATATAATAAACCAGATTTTTATTTATCTTGAAAACTTTTTAAACCATGTTGTAAAAGTGCTGCAATTTATCATTTCAACTTTAAATTTGCTTTAGAATAAAAAGTTCCTATATGTCCAACAGACAGGGAGGATTATCATTGTCTCAGAATATTAAAAATGAGTACTAAAGTTTATCTTAGTCGTCAAATTACTATGCATGCTATGCTATAAATCAGGGGGTTCAGCTTTATAAGTTTTAGTTTAAAAGGAACAGTTCCCCCCATGTGAAAATCCAGTCATTATATACTCTACTGTACTGGTGATGGAAAGTCAGGTTTAGTTTCATAGCCCTCAAAATGTTTCTGGCGCTTCACAGCAAAACAGTGTGTCAGCATTCTCCTAAACAGATGAAGTAGCTGGGGACTTAAAACGTAAAAAAAAAAAAAAAAAAAAAAGACATTCAAAAAGAAAATGTAAAATGGCCATTTTCCTCACTACAATGCTCACATGTTTTCAATCTACAACCTACCAGTTATACCTTAAAATAAAGCTAAGATCACTTACACAATCAATTTATTCAGGGGTAAGGCAGCACAGTAGGGCACAGCTTTATGAGAGGTGGATTCAGGGACTCTTGAGTCTCTCTGAGTTTGTTTGTGGCTGAGATGGCTGGGTTTTTCATCACCTGGTACAGGAGTCTGAGGTAGCCACTAGGTTATTCTTTTTATGCCAGGGCTCACAGTCAGCAGCTAACTATTCTATCGATTCCTGCATTTCAGTAGCTTGGAACGAGCCTGCACTTGCATGTTTATTTAAGAGAGATCTTTCTGAGAGATTACAGGATGAGCTAGCATCTAGGGAAGAAGCAGCATCTCTAGAGCTGGTAACACTAGCTATCCACCTAGATAATCAGTTGAGGGAGTGAGGGAGAGACAGAGAGAGAAGGCATCATCTAGCTGCAGACCAACTAGGGTCAGTTTTCTCACTCCCTGCCCATACCTCAGAGCTCCCAGCGGTCCACTTGGATTCCCAGACCCCCTGCTGAAGAGCCCATGCAGGTGGGGAGGACCTGTTTGACCCCTGAGGAAGAACAATGCTGGGTCAATAGGCAACTCTGCAGTTACTGTGGACAGTCAGACAGTACCTTGCCTCTTGCTCGGTGCTGCCAAAGGTTCCAGCTCATAAGTGAACAACAGCACATTGGTGATCCATTCCCAGCCCTATACCTTGTATCAACTTCCCAGCATCTCTCCTGTGATTACATGAGCCGCTACCTATTCATGTTTCTGTGGACTTCAGCGCACGTGACAGTTTCATTGACTCCTACCTCATTGAACGGTCGCTAATCTCCACTGAAACCCTCAATGCCCCCAAGACTGTGAACATGTTAGATGGGTGGTGCCTGGCAACCATCACTCATCGCGCTGCACCCATCTCCTAAATCATTTCTGGTAATCATTGGAGCATTTCAGCTTTACATCAACTCATCTTCCTCCTCTCCAGTTGTTCTGGGTCACCCATGGTTACACTCAAACTACTACTACATAGACTAGTGATCTGCCTTCATTCCCAGCTGGAGTGTTTTGTTTTTTTGCCACTCCCACTGTCTCCACTCTGCCTCAACGATTGACACGGTTGCTGCCTCCATCACTCCAACATCACCAGATTTTTCTCTTGTGCCTCCGGTTTACCATTTTCTAGGGAGCGAGCTCTGTCTCTGCCACCTCACCACTCATAAGACTGTGCCACTGATCTGCTCCCCCGATGCTCCTCTCCTTCCAGTCGCCTGTACAACCTGTCAGGCCCTGAGAAAGAGTCAGTGGAGGAGTACATAAACAATTCTTGGGCTTCTTGGCTTCTTCTTTGTGGTGAAGAGGGATGGGAGTCTTCACCCCTGATTACCGAGGACTTAATGACGTCACAGTTAAAAGAAAATACCCACTACCCCTGACTAACCCATCCTTTGAGCCTCTGTGTCACACCTGGATTTTTAATAAACTGCACCTTTGAAACACTTACCACCTGATCCACATTCAAGAGGGGGATCAGTGGAAGACAGCGTTCAACACCCCCCTTGGACACTTCGAGTACAAGGTGATGCCTTTCAGTCTCTCTAACACCCCAACCGTTTTCTGAGCTCTCATCAGTGACATTCTCCGAGGCCAGTTTAACCATTTCGTAGGTGTCTACTTAGGCGATATCCTGATTTTCTCGAGAACACTGGAGGAACACTGCTCGGACGACTCTTGGACAATAAGCTTTATGTAAAGCCGGAGAAGTGTGACCTCCACTCGGCTGAAGATCCGCCAAGATCCGGGCCGTGGAGGAGTGGCCCACACCATCCACATGGAGACAGCTAAAATGTTGCCTGGGGTTTGTCAGCTTACACAGCCTTTAATAAGATGAAGGCACTGTTCTCTCACGACCCTGTTCTTCAACATCCCAGTCTTCAAGTCTTCAGAGGCCCTGGGATCCTAAACTGATTTGACGTTACACGCCATTTTTTACTTGTTAGCTCACATCCCATCTGAAGTGGATGTAGGAGGACGACCATATTTTCAGCTGTCTATGGCAATTTTGCACTTATAGAAAATTATTAATTTCTCATTGTCATCACATCCTTACCTACCTGTTCTACAGAGTGTAGTTAATACACTGATGATGTTGAATCTCATGTCCTGATGGATAATATAAATGCAGAAGCACCATCATCTCTAGTCCCTCCATCTCTTCAGTGACTGGTCTGGGTTTGTATTGTCGTTGCTGTGCTCACAGTGCAGAACAATGCGTCATTCATTTAGCCTAACTGGACCTCCCCTGTTATAACTCCAGCACCCCGCCTCTAGGGGGCGCACCCCCCACTTTGGGAACCACTGAGCTAAATACACCATTTACAATCAGTTGGATTAGCTGAAAAAAAAAAAAAACAGCTCACACACACACCTGAGGCAGCACAGCTCACAGTCATTTCTCGATTCTGTCATGTTTTCAACTGTGTAGTTAGCTTTACTTCTACTATGAACATAGGCAAAAATGTGTGACATGGTGATGAAGTGTGATGTCACAAAGTCACAGAGCTGGATAACTGAAGAAACATTTCAGGAGCAGTGCTTCCAGTGGGAGAGAGGACTTTTTTTTTTTCTCCCCAAGACCTTTTGATTGCACAAGAACCTGTACAATACACTGAAGGTAAGGGAAAAAAAGAAATATATTATCCTTTAATATATCATAGAATAGTCATTTTCAGGGAGCTTGGCTGAGAAATGCTTCATACATATCAGATGATGCACTGAGAAGTGTTTGTTTTTGTTATATTCAGCTAATAATGAATAAGCAAAGATAATGCAAATCTAGTTGTTACAATTACAAGGGAAACAAGGTGGGGACACACATGTCAGAAAACACACAGGAGGCAGGATTGGGGGAACAAAAGGCAGGCTTTAATTAAACTAAGCTGAATGATACAAACACCAAGAAATACAGATAAACCAAAATGAGTCCCAAGGACAAAAAACAAAGTAGCAGCCATAAGGGTTAAACTGGAAACATACCACGGAGAGACACGGGGGGAGACACTGGAGAGGGTACTGGACATGATGCGGGTGGGAAGATGGAATGAACTGACAAAGACATGAGGGAGAACAAAGACTATATACACACACACAAATGAGAGGATAAGGAACAGCTGCAGTGAGGCGGGAGAAGGACAGGTGAGGGACAGAATGGAGAAATACTGGAAGGACTGTAAAACACACAGAGGGAGGAACTGAAAAGCATGATGCGACACATGAGGGCACAATTTCACAATAAAACAGGAAATACAAACATGCAAGAAGCAGGATCATGACACCAACAAAGTTATTAAACAGCCCTGAAGTGAATTCAGCCTTTAATCAGTGTTGTGATCGGAGGTGAAGCTCAAGTTCAGTGAGCTGAACAGAAGATTCAAAGGCAGAGATGTAGAGTGAACTCACTGCAGTGTGACAATCAGCACTACACATCCATTAGCATGTCATCAGTAGAGTACGTCACTGAGTGTGCGTGTGTGTGTATAAGTGCGTGAAGGCCAATAAAAGCCCCCCCCCCCCAACCACACTCTACTTATCTTTACAGAGACATTGTAAGTGCAATGCAATCGTGTCACCATCGGGCAGAGTAAATTACTTGTGAAAGCAGTCATTTTTCAGTTGCAGGGATGTTTGGCAGCAGTCACAGCTCTCTGGTCATTTTGCATTTTGGCCTCATCTGCAGTGCAGCTCTTCATTTGTGCTGCAGCGCGCTCACACAAAGTCACACAACGTTTAAATAATTTCCTGTGGCTTTGTATTCAGCAGGGAGGCTGATCGGGCTCGAGATGAGATTACAGACCTGCGCTGAATTAAACTGAGTCTCAGGTTGCCCGGTTCTCCAGTTTGTACCAACAGGTTTTTCCAACAAGAAATGTTATTTTTATGTCTGTTCATGGTCATGTTCCTCCTCTCTACATGAGGCATGGCCTGGGGTTTATCTTTTTATACTGATCTGATACAAATTCCAACTTGAATTTCAATCACCAAAGATAAATGTTGCTATTAAATGATCCCGCAAAACCCTAGAAGATGCTTCATGACATTTTCGTCCATCTGTTTTCAATCTTCACATGGAAACTATGATACAGTTGAAGCTACCGACAGATGAAGGTGACAGTTACTAAAAACTTTAATTCTGCAATTGCAGGACCATATCAGTGTCTTCCAGGAAAGTCCATCATGGTACCACACAACAACCGCTTTAACCTTACTTCTACCTTTCTAGTCACTGACAAGAACTTTTCCAGAGACGTTTGACTCAAATGCATGACTCAGAATGAGTGCCGCAAAAAATCAGAATGTAGTTTAATTCAAAAGATATTGATACATAGGAAGACAGAGAGATCAGGCAAACAATCATAAAAAAAAGGCTCAGCAAAAGCCTGGGTCACAACATTGACATGAGGACGGAATGCTTGACACAAAGGATGAAGATGAACTGTAACAGGTAGCACAAAGACTACATGTTTTAGTCAGGTGAGGATTATTGGATGCTGGTGGAACAATCACAAAGACTCACAAACGGGAAAAACAAGGGCAGGAAGTGGGGCTCCGAAACAAGAAGAGTGGTGAGTAAAAACAACTCCAGGATCAACATTTTCAGGCAAAATATGCTAAAGAACTCAGAAACTCCTACTGAGTGAATTTATTTTTAGATATAGGCAGATTTTAATTCTGGATCATTTGAATCTGAAGACTCATTGTTGAAGTGTCATTCTTGAAACTTAGCAGCCTACTAATATTTCCTTTGGTCATTAAAACAGCATTACCAACATGGCTACCACTAGTAGCTTGGCTTCTATCACAAAGCAAAAAGACAAATGTACATATCCCAACTTGATCTACAAACCCTCACTCTCAGTGCTGGGAAAAGGCAGTAAAACAGCTGGTTGTTTAAAAAGTACGTCAGCAGGTAAAAAGAAGGGTCAATCAATGGGTGAACACACTTTGACACAATACCGGAGCATTTTAGATCCAGTGAGTGTCCGTCACACATTCACTCAATTTCTTTGTAACCTAATTCAACCTCTTTTTTTCAGCAGAAATCGACCCCACTGACAGAATATCATAGTGAAAATGAGACTCATGCACCAATCTATTTGTGGGTGGCATCATTTTTCTTAGAGCCATTACACTTTGACATCAGTTCAAGCTAAAAAAAAAAAAAGATCTATTGCCAAGACTGGATTGTCTTCCCTATTTTTCAAAAGTAGTCACAACATGGAGAGATATTAAATTACCAATAATTATCCAAAACATAAAGCTAGCACAAGAGTGTTGTTTTAATAGACTAAAACTCTGAACCTCTTTTTTTAATTTCCCTTCCATGGCTTGAAGTAATTTTCCATCCCAGTCGCCATTGTCTTTAGAAAGTACTGAGGCTGCTAAAGTTTTGGTTAAGAAATTAAATTGGCTTTGTCTGCATGACCAAACTCGGGCGGGTGGGGGTATTTGGGGGGGGGGTTAGGAATTAGATAAGCAGAAGCCTGACTGAAGCAAAATAATAAACAATAAACTTGACGCTGTTGTTCACTTCATTTTACTTATTATAGTGCTGGTATCTTATGGCAAGTGCCAATTTTGGTGATGAGGAAAACATGTCACCGATCATAAACTGAACTTATGGTGCACAGTTTTAACCCATTTCCAGCCTCTTACACCTTGGTGTTGTGATGATGCTCATCCTCCCACACACAGTTTCCATTTTCTTCCTCTCCTGGATGAAAATATCAGGGGAACTCAATCAGTGTGCTGATAGTGAAATGCCACTGAGCAGGGCTGCAGGGAATGCACCTGAGAGGCTCGGTGATTTATTGCGAGGCGAAGCTGAAGCCAAGTCGCCAACTCTAATTAGAAAATCCTGTGCAGGCAGCTGAGTGCAGCAGCGAGCCTTAAATCTCTGAGCCGTCAGCCTCAGACTGCTGCAGCATCCCCGGCTCGATGTGGAGGAGAAATCTGTCCACGCATCAGCACGCCCAACATCCCTGTCTCACTCTATGTACATGTGTTTAAACACATACATGAGCATTACAGACCCAATCTGTGTGTGAGCAGTAGATTTTCTTATTTTTTAATCTACATCTTTGAGTGTCAGCACGTGTTTATGCATGTGTGTTTGGTCTGTGTCAGCTTGTATTAGTGCATCTTGGAATCTAGGTTCGTATACACGTTTTTGTCGAAAGGGCAGATTTGTAACATGTGGCCACAATTTTATTTTGGTTTAAAGCATTTTCAACTGATTGTGAAGGAACAATATTGTTGACATTAACAACACAGGCTGTCCTCGAAAAGAAGATAATTACAACCCATATCGAAGTTCAACCTTGAGTGGCTGTAGTTATTATTGCATCAGCAAAGGAGGAAGTCAGGTGAAGTATTAATAGGGGGGGGGGCAAAGCCCACATAGGTAGGATGTTGGAGATGGCTAGCTGGGTTAACAAGCCATCCAGGAGACTGCTGTTTCTGTCCAGTCTGACAAATCTAGAAAGGTAGCACCTAAGCAACGTATATACAACATCTGTACGTTCTTAATTTAAATCACATAAACAACGTTTCTGAAACCTGTCCTAGTAGTATTCTTGCCTGAAACTCACCAAGTCTATGGACATTTTCCTCTGCAGGAATTACACCTTTAGTCCCTCCATCTCTTCAGTGACTGGTGTGGGCTTGTGTTGTCAGTGCTGTGCTCACAGTGCAGAACAATGCCTCAATGCCTGACTAGACCTCCCCTGTTATAAAGCAACCCCCCTCCAAGACAGTCTAGGTCAGTCTTTCCACAATACATATGCTCTTTGTCTTCTCTGCCATGCCCAGCTAGTCAGAGCCACTGTAAATCACCTCTGTCATTACTCCAACACTCCAACACCAGAGGTCAGAAGTACATACTGGTTCAAACAAACTCCCGGGCCACTTGCTGTACGGCTAACTGAGCCATTAGCTGATTCGCTGATGGTAGCTCGCTACAGCCAAGAATAGCTAGTAAAGAGCAGCAGATGTCAGTTACTCTGCTGACATGCTGCCCTGATGTCTTTGAGCTAGCTTAAAAAAAAACAGAGAAAAAAAAAAATAGATACGATCTGTTGAAATAATAACATACAAAAGCATAACAAGCTCAAATGTGATGAAACTTCTCCAATGCTTCTCAAATATCAGTGTGCTGCTTTGTCTTTTATGTAATTAACCAATATTGAATAAAAACAACTTGCCAACACCTCGGCCGTCTCCACTGCTCATGATTTCAAG
Source organism: Acanthopagrus latus (assembly GCF_904848185.1). Classification (NCBI taxonomy): domain Eukaryota; kingdom Metazoa; phylum Chordata; class Actinopteri; order Spariformes; family Sparidae; genus Acanthopagrus; species Acanthopagrus latus. Next base: position 3,826,816 of record NC_051056.1, read on the forward strand.
CTGCCTAAACGACTGAAAATAATCCTGAGAATAATGAAGGAGGTGGTTTGTTGGCTGGACTCTCATGTTGAATAAACATTATTGTGATCCCGAGGTATAAATATATGAGCAGCTCTGATAAGCGTGGCTTTGAATAGAAAAATGCCTGTAATTTGCATTCATTGGACCATTATTTGACAATACCGTGTGTGTGCGTGTGTGTGTTTGCTCTGTATCTGCAGTGGGACAGACGTTTAAATGTATTCTCTGCGTGCCAGCAGACATCAAAACACGATTCAGCAGACGAGCCGTTCTTCCATTGATACTGCTGTTTTTTTAAGGGAAGCAGCGGCTGTCAGCCATGTATCTGCCTGTTTGTGTGTGTCTGTTTGAGCGTGTGTGTGTCGAGACATCTCTAAATATAATTTCACAGACTTGCCAAGATGCCAGTGTTGCTGCCATTCAGAGAGAGATGAGGGAAGTCTGTGCTTTACATCAGCGAGAGCGCGCGCGTGTGTAGATTTGTCAATATGAGAGGTAGCATGAGTGTGTGTGTGTGTGTGTGTGTGCGTGTGTGTGCCTGTGTGTGAAACAGTGTGAGCGTGTGTGAGTGGGAGAGCGAGTGTTGACAATGAAATACCCCGTGTGATTCACCTTTTTCATGGCCTTTTCTTTCGCTTCATCCAAGCGTTGTGACCCTGGGCTGCGGTCCAAGATGAGAGTGCATACGCACACTCAAACACACACACACACACACACACACACACTCACACACACAGCATAGACAACATGTACACACGAGTAGATATACAGCACGTGTGCATATATAGTAGTTCTCAAATGCAGACATAAAAACAAGTTAGCAGAGAGAGAGTGACAGAGCCAGGCATCAGCAGCAGCTGAAAACGGCATGTAGAGCTGGAATATTTCCACATGTTACCTTCAGAACCAAACCAGAGCTGATTGTGGATCATGTGATTGTTGTTTTATACAAAGCAATTAAGCTCATGTTAGTTTGGTGAATGAGAGAAACTTGAACTCAGACAGCGTATGATTGTATGGTTCTGTCTCGTAAGGAAAATCATTTTTTGTGAGATTATTTTTTTTCATTGATGACACTAAAAGCTGGAAACATCTCCCAGCTGAAACTACTAAAGCCCTCGCCATATGAAATGATTATATTAGGCTTAGGTTAGGCTAGCTGGTTGGCATGGTATCCACAGAGCACAGCTCATAGGTGACTTGCCACCAGAGTCCACTGTGCCCGTTCCAGACAATGCTCATGTTTCCACCAGCATGTTTCAGGATAACACACACTGAATCTACTTTTGACGGAAGCGGACCACAGCCGAGTTAACCCAGAGGCACAGAGCACATCAAGCCAGACAGGAAGTCAGGCAGGGGACTGGCAAAGTGCATTCCAGTCAGTTTTCAAAATAAAGCGCCCTGTGTGATTCAGGATTTTCTGACAATTCAGAAATATTAACAATCAACACAATTAAAACAGACACATAATGAAACCCTTTAAGAATTTAGCCTACTCAACCACAGTGTAAGCACAAAAATCAAGGAGAAAATGATGAAACAGACAATCTGAGAAAGTCAACAACAACAGGAAGGCATGATGCTCTGCTTCTGAAAGGCCCAGTGGAATGAAGAGCTTAGAGAGACATATTGTCAACACTGCACATACATTTTTACCTCAAGCAAGTGAAAACACATCTAGTGTATTCTTTATAAAAGAGCTCCAGCCATCCTCCTCTATCGAGATCAGTCCCACCCCTGGTGAACAATTGACAAAGGACGTAACAGCGTTGGGCATCAGTTACAGATGTTTAAACTTACTTTCAACAATGACAACAACTTTTCCTAAACTTACCAAGTACGTTTACTTGCCTCAACATAACAGTGCAAAATAATGCCTGTATGAGTCATTGTTGGAGTGGATAGTTCTGGAAGATCCTGGCAAACTGCACGTTCAGTCCCATTTTTTTTTTTTTTATCTCCCGTGACCTTAAAACTCAGAGCATTTTTGCTGAATCACGTTCTCCTCAAACAGACCAAGAAGCAAGACAAGTCTTACTGCGCTCAGCTTCAGTAACCCAGCATATACAGCACCAGTCTGGTGTCACATGGGTGACGTGGGGTGCCACGGCTTTGACCTCTGACCTCCACGAGCCTGGCAGCTTGTAATATTGCTAATCCGGAGAGTTCAACATGTTTTACTGTTGCACTCATCGTGATTCAGAGTATCATTAAGCACCCGAGACAGATGGAGCCATTTAAAAAATGTAAATGCTCACCTTGGATCAGCTGCTTAACACATTCTCTCTCATCTGCATTCATCCACCAGCCAGCTCACCTGACACTCCACTGATAATATCTTCATCGTCTGTCATTCTGTGACCTCTGCAGAGGTAATTCATGGCAGATTATGCTCCTTTCCCAGCTGTCTGGGTTAATTGCGTGGTGGAGGCTGGTGTAAAACTTCCTTTCAATTATTCCTCCTGCTTCTGTCCCGCTGCACTGATACTGCTGCCGTGTCTTTTCTTGAATACTAACTGCTGACCCCGGTGGGTTTGTGTGAGCTGTAAAGTGATATCAGATGTTCTTGTCCGCTTGAATTCACCTCTATCCATCCTTCTCTACCTGTCAATCAAAGCAGTGTAGGTGGGGCCTAACAATGATAATGCTAACATTCATGTTGTTTCCATTGTCTGGTGGCCATTGGGTGGATGTTATGTGCATGAGAGCATGTTCATTAAACATGCTCATGGTTTTGGTGAACTGAACATATCTCTTTGGCTCGTACAACTGGCAACTCACATGCAGCTACTTACACTGCTGAAGCCAGTTCAAATGGATATTTTTTTTTTTTTTTTTTTTTAACAAATCAGAACCAATTTGAGCAAAATCTCAAAACTTCAAATTGTGTCTGCTGGGCTGAAAACAGTCCGATGTCAGGACAATGACGATGTCAGATCACAGGACATCACTGTCAAGGGTAAGACCACCAGCCAACAGCCGCATTTCCTAACAACTTGCACAACACAACACTGTTTTTTCCTTTATCAGCTAACTCTAATTGAGTTGCTAATGCTGATGCTAATTGTCATTTCTGCTGCTTGAGCAACGTTTCTTTGTCTTCTAAGCCATAGTCACTGCTTGTGTGTTTTAGCATATCCTTACAAAATGCTTAGCAAAGGAAAACAGCATTGTTTATTTTTTCACCAAATTATCTACAGAAAACAGAGAGGATGGATTACGCCTATAGTTTTCATGAGTACAGTGGTGACTTAGTTTTTATTAAAGAAGCTAAATGTCAGTCGGGTCAGTAGGCCATATCCATAATCATTTCAAATGTATTAAATACTTATGCTATTCAGCAGTTTTTTCATGCACACATCCACAAATTAGCGTGAAGCTGAGTATTTAGGCATATTGTTTAGTATACTGTATATGCTAAGCATATTGTTCATACATAAATAGGCGAGAAAGCGATGGATTGAGTTATTTGCATGGATTTTGTCTCCATACTGGAATCTATTACACCTGCTGTGAATCTAAGCTATCTACAGCTGCCACTGAACTGAACCTCTGTACAGCCCTCAAAACAGGAACTTGTGAAAAGTGCATACCTTTAGAATTGACTTTTGAGTGGAGAAACGTAACTAAATGATTCCTCTAGCAATGAAGCGACCGCAGTTCAGGAGGAAACTAATTAAAAGTTGACTTTGACAGCTCTGTCTGTGTAAATGCAGCTCCTGCTGTGCTCTTCCCATCTGCTGTTTGTACATAACATGATTAGGAACTTTAGTTAAACACAGAATTCATTAATTATGCATGAAACCAAAATATATTCCTTGCTGCAATTATGCAAAATTGATTTGAATAATTCAAGCCTAAATGCAGACATCTTAATGCTACACTTCTCTCTGAAAGGCGCACTCAAGGCTTTTCCAATTCAGTTTGAAAGTAAGCAATAAATAAAGTAAGAAATATGGGAGATACATTTCCCCAATCACTAACCAGTCTGATCAGTTTATATTAAAATGTCTCTCTCACAACACATTTGAATAATTTACAGTGCAATTCTGTCACTTTGATTGTCTTGACAACCATCAGAAATCCTCTGCAGTGTTGTTCAGTGATTTGCTTGTGTGCAACCATCTGTCTTTACATGATTCTACCTCTGTGCATTTTACGCACACTATCTGAAACTGAATTGTAGCTGCTGCGGGTGTAGGTGTAGAGCTGACTTCTAGTAAAAACTACAGGCCAAGGGTTCAGGTTGGAGGTGTGAGTCCTCATCCAGAACTGGTCTCTGTTCAGCTCCTGTGGGTGTAGAAATGGATAGATTTCTATCTGTATGAAACTGCTCTCTGACTCTCGGGACACAGTGTGTTCAAATTGTTTTTGTGTGGATGATTTCCTATAAGCATGATAAATACCACAGCTCTATTATCTATGAAAAACCAAGTCTTATTGTGATGCACAGTGTTGTGGTACTCACTTAAGACAGACACTGTTGCTTATTGTCTTTTCCTTCTCCCCTCTTTATGCTTATTATTTTGGGATGTTGCAGACATTTAAATGCGTATGTGTACATGTACATACGGAATGCATATATAAAGGATGTCTGGCCTAATTTAAGTCTGATCTTGTGGCCATATGATAAGAATAAATTGTATATACAAGTAAACAACTTCTTATGAAACTGTTAAGGTTTAAACAGTCAGATTTCTTATGGCATCATACCTAAAAGACTGTATAAGCTAATTGCCAAAGACTCCCAAAGTGTCATATGAGTATAATAAACTGCTTCCACAGATTCCTTTACAACTGTTTTTTTTTCTGGTGAGGATGGCCTGGGACATCAACATGATTTCTCCCGGCAGCTGTTGAATAAAACCGACTGAACAATGATATCAAATCTTTCCTGGTGATACTTTTCCCCACTTATTGATGCAAAACATGGAAGGTAATACCTCGGATTAACCAACCAATGTTTATCCAGCGGAATTACAATTGTAATCATGCTCTGTTCAAACACTGAGCTGATTAGCTGAGACAGGTACATAGCTCTGACAAGCAAACGTATGATCCATATTATTTCAGATCTTGCACAAACTAGGATTTCACCTGGTCCTTGTTATTGAAGGTACAGAGAAAAGTTGCTTTTCTGGGCAAAATCTCAACACCACCAACAGGAGGAGAGGTAAAGGAGAAAACATGATGAGAGGAAGGAAGGAATGGAGGCGATCGACTCGGACATCCCTAATTGGAGGAGCAGAAAAGAGACAGGAAGCAGTTTCTTGCATAACATGTGGTTGCTGTCAGGATTAGTCACCGTGTTCGTTTGTTTCCTCAGCCTGGCAACCTACATACACAAGCACAGATGGATAACCCACATCCCATACACCTGATGCCCCGGCTTGTGTTGGTGTGTGTATAAGAGGGAAAAGACAGATTGTGATCTATGTTTTATATTAGGTTTCAGGCTGTTTGAGTGTGGATGTGGGTAAGTAGTCCATTATGCAGGTGATGTATGTGTGTGGTGATCGAAATCTCTGTGCAGCTTTTGTATATGTGATGTGTGTTTGGAGAATGATGTGTGCATGCAAAACCTGTGTGTGTTGCAGTGCGGAGGAATGATTCTGGATCAGAGCAATTTCCCCCGCAGTAACACAATTTTACCCCCAGCCAAAGATGAACTGAACAAAGGGTACAGGGAGATAGAACTGATATGTGAGAATGTGTGTTTTAAACAGGAGCCTTGAACATAATATTGCTATGCATAGTCGGAACTGAAAAACATTTTATTATTTAACTTGTAAGATATTGCCTCCACCGATGAGATAACGAAGCTCATTTGAGTTCACTGAGAGATGAATAAATTCAGACGGGGTGCGGTTGTATTTCCTCTTTAGTACAGAAAGTAGGTGTAAGAATTTCTTTATTTTCATTTTGTTTATTTATCACACTGAAAGCTAACGGCTTGTCAAATGTAGTGATCTGTAAAAAATGTAATTCCTATTCAAGTTAGCTGGGCTCACAACCAAAAGTCACTCGGCTCAACCAGCGGAAGTCTGTAATGCACACACTCTTTGGGCCCCGTAACGTGGAAAATAGGGGTGATCTTACACCTGAGAATTCAAGCTCTTTTGGCTTAACGCACCACTGAGCAGCTTCCTAAGGGGTGAGCGACGCTTTGCCTCTGAAACTGCATTCGGATTTTCCGTGATGTACCTGTGATTACCATGTTAACTTCAGCAGACATCTCTACAACATAATACATAAAGCTGAAACCTTTGAAACCTACGCTCTGGCTTTATAGAACATGTATGCGGCAGAGCTGATGTGCAGCAGGCGAGTGCATGTTCAGTTTTCAGAGTTTGTGAAACATAATTGAACCCTGGTGGAGCCCGAATACAAGCGGTTTAATCAAAAATAGCTCTACTGACTGTGTATTTAATTCTTTATGTCATGACATGGGTAAAAAAAAAGAAAAGAAATGTAAAACAATACAATTCATGTATTAATTTATGCATTCATCATTTAGTGAAGGCACTCAACACATGATCAGCAGCAGAAGTGTGAGCCCATCTGTCACACACCTGACACCAGTGTGCTCAAAGTAACATCAGATTTAACTACAAACCAGACGAAACAGTCATGCGGTGGCTTTAGGAGCTTTTATCTGCACCGTACCACACAATCGTCATCAGCAGATGGAGCGCTCAATTGTCATTGTCAGTTGGCACAAGTGTGTGTGTGTGTGAGTGTGTGCATGTTTATATTTGTGTTAATCTCTGTGATGCTGCATTTTGGTTCGAAAAAGATTCTTTGCCATATGACATAAGAGCAATCTTCCTTCGCCCACAACCATATGAGCGCAAAGAGAGAGGCAGAATGTGTGTGCGTGTGTGTGTGTGTGTTTGTCTGTGCTTGTGAGCAAGTGTGTGTGTGCATGCTGAAGACACACTGAAACGTCAGCTATTTCCGAGAGTCCAATATTTTCCGCCACAGTCAACAGTTGCCTCGAGGCACAGAGGAAGCTCCCATTTGGCTCTGAGTCTCCTCGCTCCTCCATAACCCCCCCAACTGCAAACACACACACACACACACACACACACACACACACACACACACACACACACACACACACACACACACACGCCCCTACCTCCTTGGGTATAATTAAGTATTTGGAGAAACTGCAGTCAATAAAATGGAGAACAGTCGCCTCTTAACTTTGATCAAAGCATCTGCTGACGAGTCTCTGGTGCACAGTACTCTTTATTTTACCAAGTGGGTTTGAAAAGAAGACACACACACACACACACACACACACACACACACACACGCACACACACACACACACGCACACACACACACACACACACACACACACACACACACACACACACACACACACACACACACACACACACACACAGCACTACACTAAAACAACAAGGCTTCAATCTGGTACCCCAATGTGTTTCTTTTGGCTTAAACCAAAGCAGAGAACTTTAAATGTAGACATTAACTCGTCTGTACGCTCGCTGTCTGGAGATGGAGACAGTTTGGTTGCTTGGTTTCAGCATCATTGGTGATTGCTGTACACAGTAGGTGAATTATGTATTTTCTGTCAAGATTTGTAAAACATTTTGAGAAATATTTAGGTGACTTTGGAGAATTCAGACTTCAGATCTTCAGTGCTGCTCACCGTCTCCGTCTCTCTCCTCTTCCTCCCTCTTCTGTCTGTTTGAGGAGTCTTGCTGAATAAATAGTTAGACCCATTGACCCGGCCCACACACACTTAGTACAACATGGCTCCACAAGCTGAGTCTTAATTCAATTTATCTGCTCTGAATTATTCATGAGAGAAACTGCCTCACTGGAAACCGTCTTCAACGTGTGTGTGTTTCCATTCACCTGCCTGGACATCTCCTCGCCTCTCCACGTGCAAACCACTCCACAGCGTTTTGCAGGGGCTCCGTCGTTGCATCCTGGGTTAATCTTCACTCAGGATGATTGTGATTGGTTTGATGGCATGCAAACAAGCCAGAGTTTTTTTTTGTTTTTTTTTCCCTTGAATCAAAATGAGAATTTGCAACCAGTCCTTTCTCCAGCGCTGACACGGTGATGTGAACTTAGGTCCGGCTTTGCGAGAACACGTGGCGGCGCAGCCACAGTGCCCCATCTGCATCTGCAGAGAATATGTTCAGGCACATCAGTGTGTTTTGGTGATCAACGTTTTGCCAGTGGTAAGAGCTCAACACACAATCCCTGTAATTATTTGCATGCAGATGCGCCTGATGTCCCTACTGAACGTGAGCTGATTTGCTTGTACAGACAGCTGGACTGATTTAAAAGAAGCATATCTGTGCTGTCAGCCAATCGTGAGATACAAAGGAAACATCATAATTGTCGAGCCAAGAGCGCTGTGTGGCCGCTCCAAGCGTTTCAAGTCGAAAATCATGCCGGTCACCATCGCACTTTTTCTTGGAAGAGGTGAAGATATTCACAGAATTTTTGTGTCCTACAGATCATGTCGTGCAACCACATCCTATTTGGTCCTGAAGCTGTGACAGCGGGGACATCACCATCCAGCTCACCATCCATGCAAGGAGTGAGGGCAAGTATCCTCTCTTTGGTGCTCCTGGTGAAAAAAAGAAAACAATCCAAAAACTATGTCAAACACATAGACAAGACCCATGTGAAGCATTTTTTTCTCTCAGTAAGTGAACACTTTATTCCAGTGCTCACGAGCATGCAGCCAGCACTTTTCTCTGCAAAGATAAAATGCAACTTTGACACTGCCCTTTGTTCCACAGAATCACTGACATAATAACAACCACGACGGTCACTTCCAGAGGGACAACTAGCAGTCGACTGTGTAGATGTATGTAATGTAAGTAACATCCTGATGGCTCAATTCCATTTAGCTGCATCAGTTTCAGAGCTTCAGTATTGTGCATACCGATTCACAGCCACTTTCATGGCCTTATGAATAGCACAGTGCCAGTCTTTATGATGTTAGTAACAACTTTGCTTTTCCTATGACAGGGTTAAAATGTCCAAAAGTGTATTCACGCTAGAGGGCATGTAGACATGCAGGGTGTCAAGTGAGGTAACACAGTTTTACATTTAGCTCCATTGTTCTGGTGAAAAGCGGCAGAGGACACTGAAGGACGAACAGTGCAGCTCCTCCTCAGCCTTTCTGGGGTTCTGCTGTAAGAATCCGCCTTGATAGCTTCATTAGTCGCAGTGACCTGTGTGGCTCGACATGGATAAGCGTTATGCAGATGCGGCGCAGGTCATGCTTTCTGCAGCTGCTGCAAAACGGCCAATATCAATCTCCATAAAGAGACACATCGGAAAGAGCCCCACCATTCAGTATCTGCTGCTAACGGGTGCATTAAAGTCATAATGTATAACATTTAGGCATCTGCTGCGTTGTATTAGCTTTGAGTTTATTTCTCAGTGCTTACAGCTGTGCTACCGAGTAGGTTTGTTTTTTTGGCAACGTTTTGTCATCAGTAAATGTATTGACATACAGAGTACTTAGATGATCAGGGCATGAGTTATTTGAGTGCAGAAAAGCTTTCAAATACACCGTATATCACGGTGAAACAGAGAACCTGTATTGGATTCACACTGCGCCTGTTTTCGTCATCTCATACTTGACATATTTGATGTCTGCCGCTTCCCCGTCTATCTATAAATCCAATCCTGCAGTTTGTATTAAACCTGAGCCGTTTCTTGCGATAGACATCTCGTAATAATTATCTCCTGCAGACAGCCGTCAGTCTGGCAGGGCTTTCTGTCTGGCACATAACGAAGAAACAGACCACATCTGAACAAAAGACAGAAAGGCTTCCGCTGGGACTGGCAGCTTTACAATTAACTGGCAGCAGTACAGTCACACAACATCGAGTCCAGCCTTGTTGTTTCTGCTAGCATTGAGATGAATCATTATTAGCTCTTACCAATGAGAGACATGTCACTGCCAGTTGAGATGATTGTGATGCATCTCGGTGACTGAGAGAAGTGAGATAAGGTGTTTGGGAGGAGGAGAAGAAAACACTTGATCCCTGACCACACTGATCTTGTGCTAATTCAGCATCTCAGTGAACAGCTCTCCATATTGATTGAAGCCTGTTCCACTTGACATGTCAAACACCCCCTTTACAGTAAGGCGGCCTATTCGAGCTGCCATGCCTTTATTTGCCATGGCTGCTGCGGCACCTCAAAGCTCTGCCACTGAATGCATCTCAGATTCCAGCTGGTGTGAGATTGGAGACACAGCCACAGCAAGATGGATTCTGAAAGTCTGACTGCAAACATAACTGTTGTTAGCATTTACCAGTGTCAGGTTAGCACGTTCGTACTGGGAAATACTAGTAATGAAAGTACAGAGGTGGCAACCATCTGTCCTGAGTGGACAGCTCAGTGCACACGTGGCATCAACATGCATCCAGAATGACCACTTTTGATCCCACTCTTCCAGTATTTGTACTATGTCAGCTTTGTAATAGTTGACATGTTTCTATCTTTCATAAGTCGACATCCTTCATAAATCGAGTATCAATGGTGAAATCAGTTGAAACGGTGTTCAAACTAAATGTTGGCTGGTACAGCCGTGCTGCCACAAACTCACACTTAAAGGAGAACTTCGGTCGATTTCAACATGCAGCTTCATTGCTCAAGCTACCCTTGACTTGCCAGTACCGAAGACGGGAACACATTTGGTCCAACCATTACAGGGCTCCGTGAACGGAGAGTTAGCGTTGACAGCTAACAGTATAGGGTCAGAACTTCACACTGTGAACGCTCGACAGATTGACTAGTTTGGTCTAGCTACCGGAAGACACGGATATCAACAAACCAGTATGTAGCTACTTGCAGAAAACACACTGTTTTAACTACTTTTTTATTCATTTTAAGTTAAATCTTGTTAAATCTCTCTTTACTCCAAAATTCTCAAAATCGCACATTTTGTTAAAGGAGTCTGGTGATACTAAATCTGGAGGTCGCTGGTTCAGTTGAAACAGTGTATTCACAAACATCTGCTGCTGACACTGGCAGGTTAAAAGAGCCCATCACGGTGAACCATGTGGGACTCATGACACCTCCGCCCGTTGTTGTCCCTCCTTCTTCTTCTTGTTTCACAGAAGACGTCAGATGAGTGGGCGGTCCCTCAGTGCGTCCCAGGACACATGTGCATACACAGTGCATAAACATCGGTCACATGCAGCCAAGACCTCTACATCTGAGTGAGAAACAAAGGTCGTAAGAGAGAGGTGTTTTTTTTTGTGTGTGTGTGTGTGTGTGTGTGTGTGTGAAGGAGACTATATGCTGAGAACACGTTGTGAAGCATTAGTTGAAAGCCACTCATGTTGTATGTTTCACGTGTGTCCTTCTGACCCAAACGTGTGCGTGGTGGCCGTCAGCACTGTCTCAAGCAGCCACTCAGGGCCACAGATTCTTCCGTATCACACAAAAGAGGACGATATAGTGATGACCTGAGGCCATGTTACGCAAAAAAAGCTGAATCACCCACAAGCTGGAGTCTATTGACTGCTCAGATTATACGGACACAAATCCTCAGGATGTACAGTGTTCACGACATGAAGAGGGTCACATGTACAGACTGGCACACACACACACGCACACACACACACACACAGGCTGATAATTTGCAAAGATAAAGGGGAAGTGAACGTCTGACAGTGAATACTGGAGGCCTGGTATTTGAAACGGGCACTTTTCCTCTGCTGGATTCCCTGGCTGAACATAATTGTGATGAATTAAAATTCAGTGGCTCAGCATCTTACAAGAGGCAAAACTGCATAAAACAAGACAAACGCAAAAAAAAAAAAAAAAAACGAGCAGCGACGTGAGAATAAGGAGATGATAAACGGCCGTGACAGGTGCCACATCAGCACATCACACACACTGTTAATTAACACCATCATTAACAAAGGCGTCTGCTCCCTGCAGTGCTCACCTGTGGGAGGTTACCCTCAGCTTCCCCCTCTGCCCACCCTCCTCTCTCTGCTCCCTCCAAACTTTATCAATTCTCTCACTTCACTTTCTTGAGTTTTTTTTATTATCATTTTCTTCCATCTGCTGCAGGATTCCTCCTGATCTTGTGCGTCTGCAGCCTCCATGTTCTTTTGTCTTTATTTCTGTCATCACCGTTTCCATCTGCACATCTCCCTCTTCATTTCTGTCGCCGCGCAGTCTTTTTTATTTCTGCCTTTGCTTTCTTCTGCATTTATCTGACTTTTCTCCCACCGCTCGCTGCTTTTCTCTGTCCGTCTCTATTTCTGTCGGCGTGCACTTTCCGCTGGCCGATTTAAATTTCCTCAGACTTTTTCCATGCCTTTATTTAACTTTGCATCATTGTGGTCATTTTTCTACCGCGTTTCTTGAGTTTCTTCTCATTATTTCCTTCCAGGTTTTCTGCCCTTGCATTCCTCTGTGTTTCGACCTTTCTCTGTTTATTTCCTTCTCATTCATTTTTGCTCTTCACCCCCCTTTGTATCTTCGCGTCTCAGTCTTTCTCTCCCTCAGTTTTTTTTTCTTTGTTATTATCTTCTCTTGCAGATGCTCTGCACTATTCTCTGTTTTGGTCTCATTTGTTCTTGTTGTCATACTTTTTTGACTTCCCTCTGTGCCTTTCTTTTACGCATTTTAAGCTTTGCATTTGTTTTCCCTCCCCTCTCTTGTGCATTCTTCTGCCTACCTTTTAATCTCTCTCGTATTCTCTTCCTCTACCATTTTCTCTGTCTCCATCCACTCCTCGTCTGCCTCTTCCTGTCATCCCTCTCTTTTCCATGATTTAGACGAGGGTTATTTCCCTCGTGGCGAGCGTTCACCTGAGCCCACCAGCGGCTGCTGTTTTCCAGCCTCCCCGTATTAAAGCAGTGAAGGTGTGAAGCCGCTAAACAACGCTTTATTCTCCCTGACCTCTGCAGAAACACGACGTTGTTCCTCCACAGAGAGACGCTTTCCCATTATGTTATTTTCCTTTGTTTTGTTTTTCTTGTTTTTCCTGCTTTGACATCAAAATATTCAGGAGAAAATAGGCTGTTACTGTAGAGACAAAAACAGGATGGAAGAGGCAACACGACCTCGAAAAATATGTAGAAACGTGGTTGAACTCCAGAATCTAAATGTTGTGGCCATGAATAAAGTGAGGATCTGTGTGTTTATCTGCCATGAAGAGATTACGTGACAGTGACACATTTTCAAATCTTGAGACGCACGTGAATGCTTGACAACAATCTTGGTCTCTACTCTACAGTTTGACCCAGTTGTTAGAGGTGTTCTTGAATTCCCTCTAGTGCAAATAAATAAGTATAAAGGGACATTTCACCCCAAAACCAAAAGTTCATTTTTTCTCTTACCTCTAGTGCATTTTATCCATCCAGAGTGTTTTGGTGTGAGTGAATTATCTGCATTAACAGCACCACACAACAGGGAAAATGTGAATTTTTGATTTTGGGGTAAACTGTCTCTCGCATTAGAATAAAGGTCAATCAAACTCCTCATTTGGGCAAAATAAATATCTGTAGCTAATTTCATGTCAATCCATTCAATTGTTGTCACTGAAAGACAAAAACATTAACTTTCCACCAGCTCTCAAAGGTGCAGTCTTCAGTTTTGGTGAAAAAAAAAAAATAAATAAATAAATAAAAAAAAACATTGAACAAACTACATGCAGAAACTCTTGTTGTTTTCATGACTGGATGAACTGAATAAGCAAACTGACCTTTTAAGGCCAACACATGTCATGCTGTTTTATCTTTTGAGGCAGACCCTGTCACCTTTCTAGCTTCAGACAGTGTTCTGGGACCTTATTTTTTCTCTGAGAACAGCTTGTTTATTCACTTATGGAAAAGACACATGTTTGAGTTTGTATTACCTCAATATTATTATACATGTATTAATAAAATGCCCCTTTAAGTTAAAGGCAAAGGATCTTCAGTTTCAGTCATGGCAGTCCATTCAGTTGTTGTTGAGATATTTCCATCTGGACCAGAGTGGTGGGCAGACCGGCGCTGCCACCCCTGGAGTGGTAGTTAACAGAAGCTCAAAAACTGAACTCAAACAAATCTCCAGAGGATAAATATTTCCTCCCCCAAAGGAAAATATCAGGGATGTTATTGAACAGGTTTAAGCCCTTAAGGCCCAGTCAATATCTCAAACAGGAAGAGGCTCTGTAATGTGATTACATCGGCGAGGCCCTGCTCTCATTCAGCGCGCTCGGCTTTAAATGAAACCCAAGATTACAAGCCATTCGATGACATCAAATGTGCCACGCTCGCTAACAGGATAATGGGGATAATAGAGGGCTTAAGGCATTCCAATTTTTAATGGTAATGTAATAGCAGGGAGGGAACAAAACAGTGCTTCAGGTGTTAAAGTGTCACCGAGCAGAGAAACGCCTCAGCTCAAACCTGACAGCACAGCTGACAGATGAAGTGTCTCTGCTGCTGACTGGGGATACACATGTTCTTTTTATTCAACTTGGTTCCTATGTAAGAGGAAACTTAAGGGGAAAGGAAGTTCAATCCCAGTTCACGGTGTTAATCCAATCATAGAAATGGAGGATTTAAAACTCAAATGCTCATGGTGATAATTAGTGGTGCTAATTGAAGCTGAGTACAGACTGCAGGCTGTGGATTTGAAGCATAGGCAGCTCTATTTTAGCAGCAGCCAACAGAGAGTCTCAGTTTCTTGGGGAGATGTTTAATTTTTTTTTTCCACTGACTGTCTCAGCTCATGGTTTATTTCTTAAACTTCATTTCTGGGGCAGGAAAAGCTGTGAGGTGTTCGAAGCATTTCACTGGTCCCACTGGTCTGTTATCAGTAGTCAGTAGTCAGTTTTTCATATCTGTCAGTCATGCATGTGAAGGGCTCCATGCTAAAGTTAGCAATAATAACATACGGAATGTATTAGACTTAAATAAATCAGACTAATAAATCAGACTTTCAAGAAAAGTCAAGGTTGCTGACAAACATTTTGCACATGACTTTTTATTGAGAAAATGGCTGTGGTTTGGTTAAGTTGAGGAACCTAAACTACTTTTTACGTACTTTACAATTACTTTGGGTAAAAATAACCACGTTAGGTTGTTACGTACATTCACTTATTTGCGTGCCATAACTTCATAACAGTCGCCATTCTGGGTGGCATCTTGGACACTAACCCCGGTCTCTGGGGGAAAGTCCTCTGTATGACTCATCCAACCACCTGACTTGGACTTTTCTTGCCATTTAATCAAGATGGTTAGCATGTTAGCATCTCAACTTTAGCCTTCAGCTCAAAGCACTCTAATCCCTAAGCAGCTAGCGCTAGCATAGCTGTGGCCTGTTTCTACTCATAAAGATGAAAATCACTGGATTGTACAAAATCTTGAAATAAGAAGAACATAAGCATAACTTCATTTCCATACAATACAAAGACAAATGAACAAGGCTGAGGGCGGAGCCTTGTATAAGACAGGGCGTTTTTATATATTTGTTTTTCGTATTTTTTTCGTAAAGTTGATCCATTTTAAAAGTACCGTCGTAACTTACGAGGACAAATAGTTGGTGATAAAACAGTGGTACAACTGGAAGAAGAAATGAGTTCAAACATGTTCATCTAGCTTCAGCAGTACAGTAACAGAGGGTGCAGAGGAAGAGAATATAAAAAGAGGCAGATAGAAGAGATGAAAATGAAAGAGGGGAGACTGGAGGATCCTTGAAAGTGTGTGATGAACGACTGCAGCAATATTCTTCCCTGAAAACTCTTCACGGCTCATAAACTCCTGGGAAGAACAGAAAGCGCCTCTCCGTTCTCTCACTCTCTCCATCCCATCATCCCTAGATAGACTGCCGTCCTGCCCAAAACAGTGCCCCCCCCCCTTTTTTTTTGCTATTTTTATGGATAAAGAAAGAGAGAAAGAGTGAAATGGCCTTCTGTTTCATTTTTTTATTTTATTACTTTCATTTTCTTGTTTTTATACGTTTTTTCTTGGAGGAAGGCGATTCATCACGATGGTGGAGAGCAACAACAAAACCCAAACTCAGAAGGTGGAGGATGATTTATCTCTTCCCTCTGCTCCACTTTCATCCTCCTTTTCTCACCTCCTCCTTCTCTCTCTCTCTCTCTCTCTCTCTCTCTCTCTCTCTCTCTCTCTCTCTCTCGTGGTTCTGTAGAAAAGAGAAAGACCGACAGAGGAAGAAAATTAGGAGAGAGAAGAAGATGGAGGAAAAAAAGAGAGATAGCCTGGAAGTTTTGTGAAACAGGCCCAGTGAGTTCAAATGTAAATAAGGTGCTTTGTGCAGGATCTTTAAGGAACAGTTCACCCAAACATGAATTTCAGTCATTATCTCCTCTCTCCATGCTAATGAAAGTCAGGTGAAGTTTCACAGTCAACAAAACAGTTTTCTGGGGCTTCACGGTAAAACAGCATTGCAGCAGTCTCTCAGACAACTGATGCAGTTGGGGACTTGTTTGAATCATAAAAATGAATGGAAAAAAAGAAAAAAAATAACAACATGTTCTCCAAATTATTTGTCCAACATTAAAGGATACAGCTATAACTAAAATGTCTTTCAACAGGTTCCACGTCAGGATTACAATCAACACTGATTTGATTCAACTCTTTATCATGTTGGCTGCTCCACTGTTGTCCAAGGAACATTACAAGGACATGACAGAGTTTGGCCTGTGAGGACAGGTCTCACCACCAGGATCACATCATAGAACCACAGAGAAGCCAGCTGAGCATCCCTAAAAGAGACCTGAGCTCCTCTGGGTGGGGCTGAAGGACACCTGCTGGAGGACCAGTCGGTCCCAGCGTGCATTTGTATTACTTTATAGTAAATATTGGATCTTCTGTAAAATGTTCTTCAAATAAATCTGGTGGGTAGTGGATTTTGTGGGAATATAGAAAAAATATGCTCTGTTTTTATCTGGATATCTGGCTGCATAGAGGCTTGTTGCTGTGAATGGAGAGCAGGAGACATACGAGTTTGCAGGTATGACGTTGAGATATCTATCAGCTGTTCAACAAACAGCAGCAGGAGGTCAAGACGCTCCGGTCAGTTTAACGTTGTGTTTTTGCTGCTTGTTAACAGAATCATCTGAATCATTGTCATATCAGATTCTGTGTACTACTTATGGGGTTTTGCTTACTTGCTGTTGATGAAGGGTGATATAGGCAGCATGTGCTGCCCTGTGTGCCAAATTGAAACGGACTCTAAAACCAATTGCAGTCCAGCTAACACAGGTGTGTATTATTTGGCTGATACCACATGGAGGAAAAGTGCCATTTTGGAAAGTAGCTACTGAGGCATTTAACTTAAAGGCAAACGATGCAGGATTAGTTTGTTGGTGAGGCACAGCTCCAGGATTTGACAACCTGGGCATGAGACTCAACGAGATATCTTTCTCTAGAATTCCTGACGCCAAGAAACTTTCTGAACATAGCGAAATAATAAGACAATACATGCAGATTGCAGACACAGACAGCACAGCACACTTCATACTGGTGGTCATAAGTGATAGGCAGTAGTCGTTCTCATGTTTGTCATACAGAGTTGAATGTTGCGAGACCAAATTAATGAGTTTCTCTCCCAATTAGACCTGGACACCAGCTGAGACAGAGGGTTTCATTGGTGAGACGTGTATTTCCACAGGGGGCGATCTGCTGACATGGAGCCCCGTCCAAAAACTGTTTTCTACTGCGCACATGTTCCACAGGGGTACCCACAAAAGCAGACAAAAATCTGTGCTTGGTGTGAAAAGGTTTTAAGAAGGATTGTAATGCATGAACCTAATTCTGAGGTGTGTATGTACATGTGAAAACAAAATGTAATTAGTACTGTTGTTTTTTGTTTTTTTTGGAAGAGGGGTAAGGACGAGAGCTTTAGTGTATTATGTCCTATGCATTGTCCATTTTCCCTCTCCTCATCTCTCTTTCCACACCGTATATGTGGCTCTGTAGACCTTCAGCTTAGCCGCTGATTGGATTACTGCAGCTACAGTTTGTCTCTGACTGACTAGCTGCAGCATTGTGGAGAAAAAAAAAAAAACCTGCAATAAATCCAACACAGTAATCATGCTTTCATTATCGTTGTGTTATTAAATATATGAAAGAATATATATGTTGTTATGTGCATGATTTTATATAAAGAACCACAGAATCAAAACTTCTGCCTTGTGACTTATTGTGTGCATGGTTTTATTTTCATAATGTCCTGCATAGTATGGTGCCGTCAATTGCTAGCTCAGGTCTATTTGTGGATATTTGAATGAATTTCTCTGGCATATTTAGCTATGCCAAATTGATGATATAACATGTTAGTCCCTCGTGGATGGTTTTAATGACGCATTGAGATGACTCACACGGATCCTGCACTTCCTAAAAATGTGTAGCTGACAGGAGATAGCTGTGCTGAAACTCCCAGGGAAAACCCTCCACTCATTACTATAAATATGTGTAGTGCAGTAGCAGTATAGTGAACAACAGGGTATTGAATTATAACCCAGCTCGTGCAGGCTTTTGCTCCTCTCACTCATCTAATGTTGTTTTTCTCTCCCACCTCAACATTTTCAGACCAAAACCTGATTGACTGCAGCTTGAATGAGAATTTAATGTGTTTGTCAGAAGTAAAATATCTGTGTGGTTTTAGTCAGCCCTGGTGTGAAGGATGTCTTCAACAATCATTTGGTCTCTTCACAGCAAGAAATTCAGAAAATTCACGTCCGCTCACAAAGTGTTGGCACAGTTCAAACTGAGGGTTATGGGAACTCTTTCAGTATATATGTTAGTCCTTCACCTTATAACAAAATGTAAATAATAATAATAATAATAATAATAATAATAATAATAATAATAATAATAATAATAATAATAATAATAATAATAAAATCACTAGTAGTTTGCTGGTGTCTCAGAAGCCGACTACCTAACATTACATTTCTAAGGCTAATTTCTTTATGACAATCTCACTTCCTCTCTCTTGAAGAGTTGTCCCATTTCATAGGGGGAGATTTCAACTAGCAACTCTTGTGACTCTGTTGTGATGGGCAAGGTAGCACATGAAAAACGAGGAGTAGGGGTAAGGTTGGGGAAAGATGCACTCAGAATAACAAAATCAACAGGATTGACTTGCTGCAGACGAGTCAGGAAATAGTAGTGTTGTAAACATAAACTGCAGGAGCTGGCATGCGCAGTGGGCTAACAGCAGCAGTCCACAAATGTGTTAATTAAAGAGTATTTTATCAGACACTTGCCGCTGTTGTCCTACTGCCATCACTCCTGCAAGTCATGGAGCCAGACGTCCTTTCTTCTCTGCTGCCACTGTTTTTTTTTTGTTTTTTTCTTCTTTGAGCAGCTCAAAGAAGAAAAAAAAAACTTAAAAAAACTTCTGTAGAAACCAACTCTGCCATTTAAACATGAACTTAAGCCCCAGCCTCAGGCCTGGAAGCTATTCTTAGCCCAAGTGTTATTTTTGCATCCGTGTCATGCGGGCCTCACGCTCATTTCTATTGTGCTGAGACAAAATGAAGACCACCAGCTTCACTGTAGAGAAATGTTCATGAGGGGAAGAGACTCGTTCGAGAGGTTTTGAACATGTTTGCGGTAGAAAACAGTCAACATGTAGGAGAAGAACAGTACACGGCCGCTCACTTTCACCACTCTCTCACTGCTGAAAATGCACAGCAAGCTCTGAATAACATCTATGATCTTACAGAAATTATTCATAAAATAAAAAAAAAAAAAAGAATCATCCCTCATTTGTAATTTCACAGACATCTCCTGAACTTTCAAGGAGATTTCTGCCCAGAGACACTGTTAATTTCTGTCCCCGATGCAGTACATGCTTCAGTACAAAGTACAGTGTAAGATATCAGTGCCCATCTCCAGAGGGCCATTGTCCTTAATTAGAAGTGTGGTTATCGCCTTGGTTCTGCCCTTCATCATTACTGGCTCCTCTGCTTCTCATGGAGGCTGCGGGTCACTTTCAGTTCACTCTGCTCAGCTGAAGGTGCCGAAAAACTCTTTAAGTGCACCTGCAGATTTGTTGGTGGCAGGAAAACCCCAGGTAGCTAATAACATGTGTTAGCAAACTGCTGTGTGGCTGCAGAGATGTGATGGCAAAGAAAGCAGTGTATTATCTTGGGCAGGCAGACAAATATGGGAGCACTCCCTGTTCATCGTCATGAAAACATCCTGTAGAGTTCAGCTCAGTATTAGGACTGATATTTCTATATTGTTTAAATAAATATGTTCAAGACATTTTTCTTCAAAACTTGGGGATCTACACAAAAAAGAAAAAATAGTTCCTGGGGTGCTGTTTAGCTCAGTTGGTAGAGCAGCGTCCCATGTACACAGGCTTTGTCCTCACTGCAGCGGTCCTGGGTTCAACTCCCAGCCCTGGGCCCTTTGCTGTGTGTCACTCCCCCTCATCCTGTTTCCTGTCAGAATCTTCAGCTATCCTGTCAATAAAGCCAAAAGACCAAACAAAGGAAATAATGCCTACATTTAAAATCATTGTTTTTGCTTCATTTCATATCCAAAGGAAAGAGCCAACACAGTTAAACCCACACAGTTATTCTGGCTGATGAAACCTCAGCTCAGGTTGAAGTTGTTGCTGTACTGGGTGGTATGAGTTTCCCAGACTACACACCATGACTAAAGGCTTACTCACACCAACATGCATATCAGTACAGTTATCAAGTCACTTTAATTTAAAAAAAACAACTTGGTTTTGGGGTTGTGAAAAAGTTTCTTCACAAAAATGTCCAGAAAATGTCCCAATGTCTCATTAAAAACAATCCAGTGGTTTCACGCTTCAAATGTTGAAGTACAGTCTTTTGGTTCATCACTTAACTCTCATTTGTGCTGTATTTTCAAGGGGAAGTCAGACAGGTGCTGTCAGTTCAAGTTGATCTGAAATGTCGAGTGCACAGGTGCATAAGTTACACACAGCTTTCTTAGAACCTGCTGAAGTAAGGTTTTTTTTCTTCAGGCACAGCATATTTTATAAATTAAAGCACACTGTCAGAAATCAGTTTAAGTATAGATCTAAAACTTTTTGATAAATAAGTCATAGGATCTATGTGAATCCCTAAAACCTGTAAATGTGAAGAGTGACAGCTGGGCCTGTCCTCTGAGGTCTGAAACCAGAGCAGGTGTCTGATCACCTGTGTGTGTAAACTATGGATATGAGCTTCACATCTATTTCTCACTTTACTCTGTCTTGTTAATGTGTATTTTTATACAGTATGTTTGTTTACATACCAGAAACTCTGTCACAGATTTGGCCTCTTTTAGAGTACACCACTTTGACAGTTTTCCCTCCAGAATCAATACTGCCTGAAACTCGAACACTTCTCCCCGGAGACAAAATGTGTATAAGCTGTTTACCTGAAATCAGAACAGAAATGTGTGAATGTCACTCAGCAGAGAGCTGTGAGACATTATACACTGCCTGAGTTCATAGGAACCTGCTGCACTGAGCTGTATGGGCTGTACTGTAGATGTTCAGTAGGACCGCCTAAATTCTGGGGGTCAGGGAGCGGCCGGGCGTCTCAGCCAATCATTGCTCTCAGTTTAGCAGCATTCTGCAGTCCGTGATGAAGCCATTAAAGATGCCTGGCTGGGGCCAGATGGTCTGTCATTGAGAAAGAGAGAGAGAAAGAAGGAGGGAGAAGTCAACTGGGGAGAAGGAAAAATAGAAAAGGGGAGAGAGAAGGTCAAGATAGAAGAGAAGAGAGAAAGAAAAGAGTGAATTAAAGGAGTGAATTAAAGGAGAGGCAAATAGGTTCATCATTGAGGAGGGGCAAGACGATGTCTTAAAGGGACAGAGGACAAAACAAGGGAGAAAAGGATGAAGGAGAAATCAGAGATAAAACAGAGCAACAGCTGAGAAAGGAAGGAGAGGGGACATAAGAGGAGGAAAGAATGAAGATATGAAAAAGAAAAGGAACAGGATGAGAAAAAAGAGGAGCAAAAGAAAGAACTGGGCATGCACTGTACAACTTTAAATGTTAATTCCAACTCATACTGTACGAGAAAATCATCTGCGATGTGAAGCCAAAGCTCACGATTAATGTGCGCACACTGATCATCCAGCCATGACCTGAGGGCTTCCACTGTACAGGGAACAAGACCATCAGCCCCGTGGACCATCCTGGCTATTGATAACTGTCAATAAAGATTAGTTTGAAAGCTCTGCAGCTGGTATTAGCAACAATGCTAACACTGTGCTGCCAAGAGGTGGCATCATCAACGAGGCACGAATGTTGTTGCTACAGCTCGACCAACCTGGCCTCCATATTTTCTGTCCATCGTCATCTTGCCATGGCATTTTCAGAGGCTCTGTGTGCTACTTTCTGCAGGTGCAGTGTGAGAAAAAAGGCACCGACGTTAGGGAATGGACTCGTGGGTCTAATTCAACTGTGTGAGAGCCTGCGTCAGAAAGCCAAAATTTCTGACATGTCAGAAAATCAACCAAGAGCAGGTGATCCTTGCTCCTCTCTTTGCACGCCAAGCAATACCTGAAATTAGGCAAGGCTGAAACTTGGCCGACTCTACAGGGAGTCCTGCAGCCACACACTGTGTCAAAAACATACAGAGTATATTTTTACAGGAGAGAGGCAACTTTACTGTGATTATAGTCTGGAATACAATAAAAGTACCTTAAAATAACAACATATGACATATGGCGTACAGTATGTTTTGCAAATGTGCCAATGTACAAAATATCATGAGACACCATGATTGTTTACTTAAAGTCTGGCCCTGGCTGTAGTTTCATTCTGTTCATGTTTTGTTTTGTTTTGTATTCCTCCTCTCTGCGTCCTTATGTTGTTTCTGTGCTTTGCGTGACTTGGCTGCACAACACAGTTTCCCACTGGAATTAATAAAAGGGGTCCATTTTATTCAGGACTTTTTTTTTTTAGCCTTTACTCCACAGCTGACTGTAGAGACAGACTGGAGATGTTTTGAGAAAGCAAGGAGGAGAGCAAGCAAGACAAAACAAAGAGGATGTTGTAGCCATTAGGCCACAGGGCCTGCCACTGTCCACCAGAAGGAAGATAATCACCTAGTATAGACCAAATAAATAAATCTAGATTTATACATAATGAGTGAGATTAAAATCAGTATTCTGTATCCTGGTGCATACAGTACACAAAGTATTGAACAGTATTGATGTAATGATGTCCCCTTCCATTATATTCAGTACAGTTCAGTTCTATACAATATATAGAAAAAGATTTATAAAAGAAAAGAGTTCAGAATATATTTAGTAGGGGTGGGAAAAATAATCGATTCTTAGATGAACCACGATGTGGACGTGGATGATTCTGAATCAACTCACAAAAGTCAAAAATCTGTTTTTTTGATTGACAACATAACGTAAGAGGCGGAACTAGTAATTGCGGAAGTGCACCCCCTGCTTTAAAAGCAAGTGCATGGAAGCATTTTGGCTTCTATGAAGTTCTATGAAGGGTAAAAGGACCTGTACAAGAGCCACAACATATGCAAGTCGTGTTGAACTAAACTAATATATTACGGAAATACGACAAACATGAGAAACCACATGACACGTTTCCTTCCAGAGGACGAAGAAAGTTGGTTGTAGCTGTTTATAACCAGAGGACCATCGAGAAAGTGAGATCAAATTTTCCACCTGACTCGGAAGGGGCGAAGCGAAATACAAACTCTGTTGCAACCTTTATTGCCAAGGACTTGCGTCGGTATTCGGTCGCGCTATGCTGTGCACTGCTTTAGCATTTCAATACATTGTGCAAAAAGTTTTTGCAGTGTGTTGAAATGCAAGCGGCATAAAGTAGCATAGCATTAGGATATGCTGCTTATTACCCATAACAAGAGGAGTTTGTGATAAGAGAAGTCTTGTTCTTATCTTTGACTGAGAGCAGCTTTTTCTTTAAAAACACATAAAGAAGAAAAATTAATCTGTTTATTTTTTTTTTATTTTCAATGAACAAAAGTAGCCATGTTTTAGTATGAGAGCTGATACATGTTTCACTCTCAGGGATATGCTCACTGCCTATAACAGGAGGATTGTGTGTTCATAAAGAGTCATAACTATTTGTGACAAGCCTTTTCTTTAATAAAATATTAGAGAAGGTAATTAATCTGATGATTTTTTTTCTTATTACATTAAAACATTAGATACAGAACACAAGGACACAAAAAGCCAAACAGACATCTTTCACAAGTGACATACAAAATAAAAAGGTCAAACAGACCCAATTCATCATCTTCAATCTTTTAACCAAGGCTTTTTTGTGTAGTGTAATCCATTTTCTGTCATAATCCTTGATCTTTTGCTGTCTATTTGCAATAATACCCTCTAACTTAAAATAATGTTTCAAAAAGGAGAGAACGTTAAACAATGTCAAAAATTACTTTCCTTTGTTGATTTTTTTTAAATGATCATCACAAAAGTAGGAAGTGATTAGCAAACTCTGAGAAGCAAACTCAGATCTGATTATTATTATTATTTTTTTAAATCATGCATGGAAACGTACAAAAAAAAAATATGAAGCATCGAGATGCATCGATTATCAGTTTAGAATTGAATCAATGACCTCTGAATCGGAATCAAATCGAATCATGAGTGGTCAACAGATTCCCACCCCTAATATTTAGTATGTCACAAAATTGTCGGTAAACACAAAATTAAAGTGAAGAAACAGAAAAGCTTTGGGCTTTTTAGAATATAAGTGGATTTAATTTTTAAATGCACAGTCTGTAATTTCTACTGCGACGTGAGCAGCATGGGATCAGCAATTTCATGATAAAATGTGCCCTGATAACAATGATACATTTATGACATTTATTCTCAATATATATTTATTTTTCTTTTAGTTTGTTTTCCTCTACCTAGTAAACGCTTCACCAACAGCCAATCACACGGCAAAAACAAATACATGTGGTGGATGCACGTTTCTGGCCCCTCCCACTCACAACAACTCAGAATGACTGAGTACACTGTGCCAAACATCAGCCCCTCAGCTGTACACAGAGTGGAGGGTAACAGTGGAGCAGCAGCTCAGAGATGATATGTGGTCTGGTCGCACATCTGAACCTCACCAGGTCTTACAGAACACGAGGTTAATGACGCTGAACTGAACAACAACCTGCAAGCTCATGAACGTGCAATATTCACAGAATACAGTCGCATAATCATCCTCAACTTTTTATTATTTTCTTTAAATGTTTGAGACATGTTTGAAACAAGCAATTTGTTGTATTATTTTATAATTGTATTTATTCAGTGTTTAAAATAAAGCCATTTGGTTGGTTGGTTCTGTTGAATGTTTGTTATCTAATATCTAACGATTAATACATGTATTCTGTAAACCATAATTAACCTTCTGGTTTGTTTTGGATTCTGTCCTAAGGAAAATACTCTTAAAACTGTCAATTCAACATTAATATTATTGTTAAATATACATTGTGATAATTACCGACATCGATCAACATAAAAAAACATATTGTAATAACACTTGTGGCCATATTGCCCAGCCCTACCACATATCACATCCAGGGGGAAAACTATGTGGCTGTACTGACAGGAGAATGCATAAAACCCCATTAACATATACATTAAAATATATTTATAGGGAAAGAGTGCCTCTTTAAGGAATAATGGAACTGAAATATGAACATAAAGAACAACAGCATGGCCCTGACACAGGTAGCAGAGTTGAATGGTGACTGTTGACGGTCACAATATCCCTGAACTAGGAAGAACAAGTACAGAAAGAAATGTGAACAGGGCCTAAACAGAGCAGAGCTTCTGACAGACAGTCTGTTTGGATGAGGTCTGAAGTGAGTCAAGGACAGAGTCCGAATGAGATTCAGTCTGACCTGGGTGTCATTTCCCACCTCTCTTTAGCCTTCACACAAAGGCGTCATCACAGCCTGATTGGCTGTGAGGGGAATGACCATGCTGTGCTCACTCACTGATTTGTGGGCAGTCGCCACACCTGCACACAGGTGATCTGAATCCACTGCATCAGTCCACGGGGATTTTGAAACTGAGCTGCGATAAAAGTTTACAGTGAAAGTTTTGATTGTGTTTTCTTCTGACAGGTCACTTTGACATCAGAGTGGAAATAAATGAACACCCTCTGAAATTAAATCAGGGCATGGGTGACACATTTTCCCAAACTTATCATAGGCAGAACCTGAGAAACACAGCTGGATATAAAGATTTAGCTTTGTTAGTAACAGGCTGTTTTTTTTTTATGTGTTGCTTATTTTGGTTGTTAAATTCAGCATCTTAATTGTGGCTTTTAGTAGCAATGACACTGTCTTTAAATGTCCAAAATGGGGCTCGGTAAGAGTTTCAGTTTGCACAATCATCCTGTCGGTCTGTGTAAACTTCCAGAAGCTAGTGTTGGTTCGAAAAACAAGGCAAGCTTTTGTTGGTACACTGCTCACACTGCCCTCTCTCTCTATGGCTAAACAACACACACACACACACACACACACACACACACACACACTCTTGGTTTATTTAGCACACATAGATTCATGGTAACTGATGAGGCTTTGCTCTGCAGTCTGTTTAGCTGTCGGAGCGTGTAAACGGAGCAGAAAACACGCACAGACATGACAGTAACTCTCTGCTGCACCGATGAAAGGATTAATAGGAGAATCAATTTGTCAATGAATAAATATTGCTTTTGATAAATAATTGAATAATTGTCGAAGTCGAATAAAAAAGGTGACAGAGGATGTATGACTGAATGAACGATGTGTGATTGATCCAAAGGAATGAGCGGTGGGGTGTTTTGCCACTTAATGAGCTACAAAATGAGTGTACATAAATGACATAAATGAATGCATGGATTACTGCAGTAATGTGTCTGTAATGAGGTAAACAAGGCAGAGATTGGACTGTGTTAGCTCATTCACATGTCTGATTCGAGGAATGAATGCATTATAAGTGAATTATCTGAATAAATGAATGTGTGAGTCAATAGATGGATTAGATGGATTCATCCATCAATGGATGAAATCATGAATGAAGCAAGGTGTGCACGTGCGGATGATAATCTGCTGCCACCGCACGATAAAACAAACAAGTTACCGAATGACTGAACGAGTAACTGTTGCTGTATGTCCGCCCGCATGTATCAATGTGTAAAAGCATTATATATAAACCTCATGTTTACTCTGCAAAGAACAGCTGCCGAGCACATGCTGCTGGTTAAAGAAAGAGATGTATTGATATCTCCATCAGGTGTGTTTACTCAAACACAGTATATCTGCCACACAGCAAATGTTCGCAGAAGCACTTTGACATCATGTTATTTACTCTTAGTCTTTATGTCAACGCCACCAGCACAGAGGACTTCCAAGCACCAACACTCAAGCTCAAAGTCAAACACCTGAGGCTGTGTCAGCTCCGGGGAATCACAGCCAGTCACAACAAACTGCGGTGATGTCATGAGCCTGAGATTTTGAAGGTTTCTTTTATATATATAAATCCTTTCCAGTAGTGGAGCGAGGTAGTGTACCGCTTGAGGAACCATTGAACTGCAGAGTTTTGAATTTTGGCTTCATACAGGACACACAGGTCTCCTGGGTGTGTGTCACACAGCCGTCTTCCTAACCTCCTCCCTGTGCAGACTTTATCACTCTTTGTACTACTTCCTCCATTACTGCCCTAATACAGCCACTAGAGACCAACTTAACAGCAAACATACATATGGGTTGCAATACGCTTCATGTCATTCATTCAGCTGACACAAGACAGCAAATTCAAACTCTAACCTCCAAAGTTAAAACTATGTCTGTGCTGAACTTCAAATGTTCATGTTTCAATTCCATTTTTGTCACTGATCTGACAGAAGAGTGAGTTCATTTAAGAGTTTCAGCTCCGAGATCGCAAACATTAAAAGGGTCAACGATCACAGAGGAAAGTGCCAAAATATAAATGTGAAAAATTAACTACAGTGACAAGCAATGATTCTTTATTACATCCTCAATGTGTTACTTTATCCTTGAAGCCTAAACTTAGAATATAATCTCTACAAAACAGTGAAAACCCTATCTGAAACTTGAAATTGCATTTCATATAACCTTGAATTTTAATTATCAGTTCTGCACATTTCATCTCAAAAGTTAAATCTTGTGTCTGTTTGGAAACTTAACTCTCGCAGCCTAGTTTGCACTCGCTGCCTTGGAACATTTCAGCCTCATTTCTGCCTTCAACCACAAACATTATTTCCCCATTTGCATGCTTTAACCTCGCGGGCCCATGACAGATTAGGTGTGTATCCGGGTCACATCCTGAAGGGCGCTAACTGAGCAAAGTGCTGACACCCACACATGTTGTGAAATGTAGCAGAGGCCCCAAATTAGCTGCAGATGAGGCCCTGGGCCACCATAGAGGCAGACAGACAGGTCGTTGGAGGTAAACGAGTATGTTAAACCGGAGATATACGAACATCTTATGTCACCTTTCCCCACGGACCAGCTTGATGCCACGAAGCATCGGCTGGCCTCTCCAGACGGTGGTCACGCAGACCTCTGCTCCTTCTTAACTTCATATAGCTCCAGTTGAACTCAACCTCCAGCTTTTACCAAAGTTAGAGTAGGTTTAATCTTACAAAACACAACTTTTCTGCATTGGGAATTGCATGGTTGACATTAAAGAATTGTTGAGGACACAGTAATCAAACAACTTTAAACCTAAATAAAGATGTATATAAGTGAAATGATCTTACACAAAATAGAAGTAGAAGTTTTATGACAAACACATTCTGAGTCACAATCCATCTTCTAGCTTGGAGTGATTCTTAGTCACCAGAATAAATACAGAGACTGATGTTGACATGTAGCCCACTATATTGCTATTTTTTTGTGTCAGGATTCAAAAGTATTTGTAATAGGAATCCATCTGTGGCCTAACTGACAACTATAAAACCAAATCTGAAATGAGTATCAGTTCTCAATCAATGAGACAATGTGGAACCAGCCACCCAACCAACCTCAGCTTCATCAAATATGTGTGTGCATATATTTAGTCAAATCCCAACCACAGCACATCAGTCATTAAGAGAGACAATTAAGCCAATTCTCACTCCCAATGCAACAGATACAGCAGCTTGGTCAGTGGTCTAATGCTGTAGGCATGCCCCTGGCATCATGTCTGAAGGCGCCCTCTAGCAAACTAGTAGTATATAGGGTGAGCAAATCCACATCATGAGGTGGTTGGGGTGGTTGGTTGGGTATTTCTCAGGAGTCTTGCAAAATCAAGTGAAAAAAATGGTACTTTTTGCTGTACAGAGTCAAACCATGCAGCACTGATTTGCTTTTCCATTACCAGTTTAAGCATGCTGCATTGTGCTCAGCCACACCTGAGACCGACCATCTTTGGAGTGGGGCCAAAACGCACCTTCCACTGTCTCTAAGCCGGCTGCGGTGGTGTGGTGTGACCACAGTGCTGGAAACCTCAGTGCTCAGCTTTCATTTGGGTATGTATTCATTTGTATTTGTGTAGCTTTTAACGGAATCTCTGGTTTGAAGACCTGCTTGAGTTGTGTTGAGTTACTGCTTGTAAAAACATTTCTTGATTTTGTGGCTTCATAATTAAAGCTTTTAAATAACTTAAAAAACAGGGGACTTTTATTTAGAAGAATTTAGAGGAAATAAGACGTATATCACTGACACTGAGGAACTTGTCACTGGCGGTTCTTGGATAATTCTGCAGGGAGGAAGAGTACACAGCTGCTCATCTGAGCACTATTCATCACAATCATGTCATCAGTTAGACGCACCTTCAGGCTGTTTGCCCTATTGTTGCTGCACTGGACTGATGTGCCGAGTCAAACCAAAAGGCTGCCAAACCAGAATGGTTGTGGTGAACAAAACAGCTATTTTAAGCCACATCATTATTTATTCATTTGTCTATTTCATAACACTCCTATGAGAGACTAATAGGTGATGAATTAACATTATGGTGTGTAAAGGGCCAGTGGGTTCGGCTGCTGGAGTAGAGTGACAAATGTCAAAATGAGACGCAAAGACGTAAGGTTTGATTTTGAAAGATGCCACAGGGTTCTCCCCAGAAATTTTTAGTATAGTGGTGCTGTTTTCAAATTTCACTCTCAGCGACGCACAACGATGGGGGGGTGGTCCGGAGGGACGGCAAAGGAGGCTCTATCATGTTGACTGTTCTAAGTACCAATGGAGGCCATTTCCTGCAACTTCAGCCTGCGTTCTTCTCTAAATATACCGCTTACAGAGATATCTTATTCATCAAATGAAGGAAAATAAAGGAAAATAAACACCCTTAATTCTAAAATGAGTATAGCATACTTGCCAACATTGGGTTGTGAAAAATAGGCAGATTTTTTTCATCGGGGTATCGGCCAAGTAACAAGTTTCCTTCGCCAGGTGTTCATTTTATTTGTCATAATTTCTTGCCTTGTATTTTAAACCAAACATGCCCAAAATTCTTAGAACACAATGTTTCCCCTAATTTTTAATATAGCAGCTGTGCTCTGAGTTGATAACCTGGCAACACCGGGGGAGTCCAGGGGCATGCCCCCCTGGAAGAAATTTTTTAAATATGTCCCTTTAAATCTCACCTACTGGTGAGATTTTTGAAAAAAAAAAATAATAATAAAACATTCTCAGAATTTCAGAATCAGAATCTAAGTCATGAGACAAAATAGTGTAGAAGCTGACATTGCTGCTTTAAAATATGTTAACCTCTTGAGCATTAGAGAAATGTTTTGCCATTATTTTCAGAAGTCAGTGGGCCATATGACATAGAAGCTATTGAGAAAAATAATCATAATTTCTGCATATCAATATTCATATAAAATAGAGGGAGCACTAAAATATAGTAAAAAAAAAAAAAAAAAAAAGAGCTGTGTCTCGTTCGTCCAGTTTACTAATACAATCTGCTGCTGGTTTGGAGTCACTGCTCCACATGACATGAAATATATTGAAAAAAACTGCAATTATTTTGTATTAATATATTTATGTAAATAATATGTTGAGTAATTTAATGACGGTCCCTAAATCAGTTTCCAGTGATTCAGCGCAAGGCTCTGGGAGGTGAGCCAACCGTCCTTCTGCTGCTAACACTCGGAGAGCATCTGTAAAGTTGCAGCTGGACCCAAGTGAATAGCCCCAAATATCCAGCCTGAAACTAACTTCACCCCATTTCGATGAGTCGCCTGTTGCAGCCTTTGAATAGGTTGAAGAGGTTTTCAGTCACTCACCTTAAATGGTGACTTGTAGAAATGATACAAATAGCAGTAATGACAATAATTATCGATTTCAAGATAACTTAGGGTGGAGTGCTTTCACTGTGTGCAACTTAAAGTCGCCATTCGCCCGTGATATTAAATCGTCAAAATCAAATGTCATTATGTTTACCAATACCCGACCTGTGCCTTGCACAACCCCCCCCCCCCCCCCAAAAAAAAAAAAAAAACGGAATTTGCATAATTCACAAGAGCCTCATTTTCAGGTCAGAAAAGCCGGATTGCGGGATTTATCAGGAAGAATCACACCCCTGCTCATCCACGCAGGCAGACCAGGGTTGCCAGATACTGTGACAAATATCCCCCACAATCTTACTTGTTTCCTTCACTGTAAAGTTGTGGGGACCGAGAGAGTTGGCAACTCTGGTCCCATCCGTTATTCCACAGTCTGGGGAGAACCCTGTGCCAGCTTCTTATTTCAATGAACTGGAAAAGGTTAACATGCAAAACAAAATAGTGATTCCACTTACAATGACAGTAGTAACACCAGTTGTGTTGAACCACGGTTGATATCACATTAGCAGTTGCTCTAAATTCAAGTTCAACTTACCTTATTAAAAAGTGTCAGTCTTGGGTTCACCCTTTAACCTGAAGGCACAGTAAGTAACATTAAATTTCTTTCTGCATCAGGGTAGGTTTTAGACTTCCTCCAGGTCAAGCCAGAGGATTTCTCAAAGTCCTTTAACCACCTCTGAACCTCTTCCTCCCAAGCCAGCTGTGTGGATAGATTTGCCCTGAAATTTGTTCCTCCCCCTCCAATGACTTGAATAGGTTAGTGAGGTCCAGAATTATTAGTTATTAATATATTATTAATTTTAAATCTGACTCTACCTCTGCATCAATGGCAACTAGCCCTTGGAACATTGTATGATAGAGCAATACAGTTGCTGAGCCATTAATTACGCCAACCATATGAAAAGGAAATAGCACTTTTTCAACAGTCAATGCTAAGGGTGTGGGGAGGAAGAAGTTAACAAGATCACATCACACCTAGCCTGTTAACATTATGTGATATGTGTGCTGTGAATGAATCTGACATTTAACAGTGGATAGTCAGTCACATTCTCATGGATAGTGTGACACTTGTCCCGCTCTGTTCTCACTGAAATGTAAAAGAATACTTTTAATAAACTAATACATAAAACCGAGTTACAAAAAAGTTGAGTCACTGTGTTGATTGGATTAGCCAGAATGAATGAATGCAATGTACTGACATTAGGGAAGGACAGAAAGCTGCCTGATAAGGGGGAGAGTGTTCTTTTATATACTAATGTATGAACATACATTCCTCCACTGCTCTCAACAAATCTTTGTAAATAATCCCATGCAATATGGAAGTTTAAGATGTCATATCAAGATGTTTTTACTTACTATCTGCCTCAGGTGCCCCAAAAGCAGAAAGATTCCTGGGAAAGATACACAGGTAGTGCGTACTCATGAAAACATAAAGCGCATCTTTCATCTCGCAGACACATTCCCCCAAACAAAAGGATGCATTAATCTCTGGTACTCACTGCTCTTTACCACTGTGCTGCATCTGGTTAAACTGGCGACCATTCACTAAGAGAAAAATAGGTAAGTGTGGTGTTAATAGGTGCTAATGTGTGGTTGTAATATGTGCTGATAATAATAATAATAATAATAGATAATATGTTTTACTTTACATTACCTTAGATTGTGTGGTCGATATCTGCCTGCGCGCATTGAGTCAAACAAATGTCAAACACCAAGCCAGCACCTCAAAGACATCAAGCAACGTCGTCAAGCTAGTCAACGTCGTCACTGGCCAATCACATAGCACCTTCATATGACGGCCTCTCATGAATATTTATGAGACTCCCAGACTTCTCCTACAAAAAATTATCGCTAATGGTACTAACGCTGGAGCTAACGACTATGCTAAGTCGCTATTTTTCCAAAGATACTCCACAAATATGTTGTGAAAGTCACAGCTGGTATTTCTTAAAGTTTTATCCACTTTTTAAGCCTTCCCACCAACTGTTAGCAATGCTCCCACATGATGCCATCTCTGTCTCACCTCACACAATGGGAGCAAGGGGGTGGGAAGAGCTACGTTCAGTCATCTCTGATTGGCCTAAAATAGCTTGTCAGTCTTTTTCGATGCATTCGCTGGATATTGGATATCACCTTATTTAAACAACTTTGTTCAACAATTATGTTTGAACTTCTCGTGGTTTTCTTACTTACAGAAAATGTATTCTGGTGATTGGGTTATTATGGAACAACTCTGCTTGTGTATTGATAACTAACCATCTAACAAACCTTAATGTGACCTTACAATAACTGTAAACCTAATCTCTAACAATCAATTTTCCAATTACAGAGCAAGGATGAGGATGAGGAATAATCCCGACCCCAACCAACTGGTTAACCACAACAAATTAACCAATGAAACCCACCAGCAAAAAAAGAGTTCAGCTGACCAACCAGCAACTCAACCATCTAACCAGTGACCGTTTACATGTAGAAGCAGCTAACCAACCAACCTGCAGCCAACAAACTGGAGCTTCACTTGCACACACACATTTTCAAGACCAGTGTTTGTCATTCTGAACATTTGCTGCAGTCTCTGATTGTTTATCAAGCCCAGAATGATGACAGAATCCCAAATGACCCAGAGACATTTAAGGGACAAAGGCCCTTTTGAAAAATGGGGATTGGATCTTGGTTGCGAATGTGATTGAGACCAGCAGACTGTGAGCGTGTTGCTCATTTCTTTGTGATGTTTATCCACCGGCCCCTTTTACCCCGACTCATCTCTGGGGAGAAGCAGCCAGTTTGTCCATTCTGGTCGAACCATCCATTTTTCACATTTGTACACAAACCGTGTAGCATATTAGGAAGGAAAGACTGAATTATGGGCTCATGCAAAAAAGAAAATCTCCTTGCAAACTCATTACTTATTGATGGGTGTTTGCGGGAATGTTTGGGTGTCTCTTTAAGTATTCCTGATTGAATGAACGTTTCATGTCTTTATGCACGTACATATTTATGTTCCACACATTCATGTGTGTTGTTTATGTTTGCACGATTGCATGAATATGTGTGTGAGCGTGCATTTCATTTGCAATTCAGCTCTTGTCCATGCAGCCAAAGTAAGATTTGAATAAAAAGAAAAATAAGAAATATTGTAATAGTATGCAAATGGTGGTCTGTGTACGAGGCAAATATGTATTCAGCGCTTGCAGGAAGGACTCTATGCATCTATAAATTACTTTGGGGGCTCTGCTGCCTCTCTCAGGGATGCTGATGTATCACACAGACAGAGAGAGACGGTAAAAGAGAGATAATCTGAGCGTTTGTGTTGAGAAAATCTGTTGAGATAAAAAAGTGAAAACAGAGAATGAGAGACGGGAGAGATAAATAAGTAAAATGAGGAAACAGATGAGAGAAGGAGCTACTGTACTGATCTAAATACTCTAGAAATGTTGAGCTGATGCTCCCAGTTTTGCTCTTCACACCAGTCCAGATGGTTTGGATAAGGTGCTTCACAGGCGGTTTAAATGTATTCTTCTTCTTCCGACTGGGTGGCTGGTTTCAAGGTGGACTGCTGGTTTGGTTGTGTTGTTAATTAAAATCTTTCCAACATTCCAGGTTCCTTGATTGGCATGCATGTTGGTAAACTGGTACCGGTCGCTTAGCTTGGTGACGAGCTGGCTTGTTTGCCAGTGGGTTGGTTGGGTTCTGATTGGTTTGGTGCTTGTTCAGCTGTGCGGTGAAATGGTTAAGGCTCTTTGGTTGGTTCAGTGCGGCAGTATGATTAGTTTCTTGGCTTGTTCTTTGTTGGCTTCACACAAAAGCCTCTATTCACCGACAGCCATGGAAGCTGCCATGCTACGAACATCGGAGCAGTGTAACCAAAATGTCAGTGATTTACAGTTGTGTGTATTATATTTCACCTGACAGTTTCCAAGATGCTGCATCACCTCAGGCTCTTGAAACCCACAGAAAGACTTCAATGCCACTCTCTGCTTTTGCACCTTCTCTTGTCTTCATTGTCTTCTGCTGTCTCTTAGGATATTTATTCCACAAGAAGAAAAACTAAAGAACAAGCACCGCTGAAGGCCTCAGGCAACAGATCTAAGTGAAAATGACATTTTCTTTTCACTTGAGAACGACCAGCCGCACCAAGGCACAATACTAACCAACAGAAGCAGTCTCCAGTCTAACAGACAAGAAGCAAAATAGGTTTTGATTTGTTTGAACGCGGCCTTTGGCCTTGTTGGTCTGTATCAGGAACTCTGTGACAGGCTGGTGAAAGCAGGGGACACTTCATCAGACAGTAGCTGAGTACCAGGGACAGTTTGATAACAGACAGTAGACACTGCAGATTTCTCCAAAGACATTGGGAGTCATATGAAACTGCAGGTGTATTATTTTTAAATTGTCCTTTGGCAATGTAATGATTTCACTAAAGTCCATTTAAAGTTTCTCCACATATTTACATTTCATCCACGTTACAATAAGCTTCATTGACACAGAGATGGATGTCATCTCCACATCAGGACATTTTCTCAATATGGTGTTGACAAACCGTGATGCAACCAGTATCATTGCCAATTTAAGTCAGAGGACAGAGAAAAATTCATGGAGTGCAGCCAGTACAACTGGTCCTCTGGAGTTTATGACAGACACAAGAAACAAATATTTTTGATTGGTACAAAAATGCCCCTTGGTCCTGCCAGCATGTATCAGCAGTGAAAATGACATTTTTTTTTCTCCTTATATACATGAACTCGAATGATTTTATGGAATGTCCTTGATCGGGTTAAAGTCACAATATCAAAAATAACCTCCTAGAGATGGAGACAGCTACATTCACTGACAAGCTATTAATCTAATAATCTCATCTAGATTGGTTTATAAATAATCTTATCCAAATTTACTGTGTAAACTCCAAACAAATCTCGGCAGGTCGTAACAAATGCACGTTTTGCGTGCATGCATGCTCAAACCATTTCTTTGCCACGTGGCAGTTTGTACAAGTGCTGCACACAACCCAGCACAGCAACAGCCGCTCGGTATCTGTCTGCAGCCTTTTATTTAGCAAAGCTGTCGCTAACAAATACAATTCAGTCTGAGTTTCACTTGTGTTTTGCCTCTCACTCGGTTACCAATTTATTTTTATTTTCCTCGGCCAGCATTCTCTTCAGTCTCTTGACTGCTGATATTTTTCCACCTATATTCTTACGAAACAGAAAAATACAACTATACACCCGCTAAACTAGATGAGATTAATCTCCTTGATAATTTATTATAAAACACAACTGATTCATACTCACTTTACATGAAATAAAACCAAAACAGTCTTGCTTTGTCTTTGCACAATAACTTCTGCTTTGGTCCAAATAAATCCTCAAGTCACAGAGTAAGATGTGAAAACATTCTAGCTCTACAAGCTATTTTCACATGCTGCTGATGGAGGCAGCTCAGGTTGGTCACCTTTTTCTGTGATCCCATCAGATTCCATCAGGTAATAGGGCTACTTAACTTAATGGCTCACTGAGCTACTTGCTAACGGCAGCTAAGATCGCTAGCTCATGCTGCCCCGTATAGTTTTGGAGCTATGTTGGAATTCTAGACATTTCCAACATATAACACCTTTATAATCATATAATACAGAAGTGAATTTAAAAACCAAAATGCAGTTTTTTCTTACACAACAAAACATTTAACATTAAAGATTTGTCTCCAGCTCTAATGTATTCTTCTTCACTACAAGAAGTTAATTTAATAATGTAAATTTTGTATGTAAATAACAAAGGCCTGAATACAACTCCACCTCCACCAGGTAAACATTGCTCATATTTGTGCCTTCCACCTGCTGGAGGTTTTCACCCTGCTAACGTGCAGGGGAGAAATTACATGTCAGCCTCAGCGTCAGAATGATTAATTTGCGTCTGCATCATGGCATAGTAATCCTCCTCGCGACGGTGCGATCAATCACACGCTGCCCGGCGGGTCGCCATGGCATACACCACGCAATGCTGAGGTGAGATGGGTTCCTCCTATAATACAGTCACAACAAACAGCTTGATAGAGTCGGGCTGCCTGGCAGGAACGGAGGTGAAAGATGCAGAATGAGAGGGGAAAATGATATGTGTGTTTGGGTGTTTTCTGTTTTGTCACACGGAAAAGTTTCAGCGCTGACTAATTAGAGGAGAGACCTCTGATTCTCAACTCTGCCGAGATGGAAGAAAACCCAAGAGTTCCACATACAGAGGCCCACCTGAGTGAGGAGCAGCATCTCTGTGCACACAAACGGGTTTGAAGTCTTGATTTTTTTTTCCTACAGAATAATGAAATAGGAGTGCTCAATTATATTGGTTTCCAACTGTAGCCATCCTCTTTTATGTTAGCTAATTGGCATTTAGGAAACACAGAAGGTCTACTCTAATAACTCAGTCTAGGTTATATTCCTACATATGTTAACATAAACATAATGTTACCTGAGACTTACAGCCAAACAATCTTTGGTGCTGATATGGTCTCCTAAGTTTCTCCCGATGTCCTTTGTAATTATTGCCAGGACAACTGATGTTGTCAGTTCAAAAGATGACAACTCTCCCAACAGAGCGCTGGATTCCCTCAGCTCCAAGAATTTTGTAAAAAACATATCCCACTTTATTATTTATCAGTGTGGATACTCACATCATCTGTGTGACTGGTTGGTGATGTTTTGTGATTTTGTGACTCAGATTCCCAACTGCCTACTTAAAGCAGCTACAAGGACTTTTTTACGTTTGTTGACTCTGGCGGCCCCTGTGGGCAAAAGTGGTATGAGCACCACCACCTCCTGGTGAAGATCTGACCAGGTGGCAGTCGTTGAGAATGAAGAAATACACAACCCTTACACTACATTTCCTTATGTATGTCATATTGAGGCATCATAATTAAACTGAAATGGCCTAATGGTTAAAAGTTCCTCGCAGTATGTGTAAAAAATAAACTTCTCTGATTAAACAGAAAAACTGTGTTGGAATTTCTGCAACTGCAAATTCTCAGAAGAACTCATTTACAACAAAACAGAACAAGATTCAGTTCAGGTGTCTTTGCACATCGACAGCCAGCCAGGTTCACAGGGCATTACACTGCTAACCAGGTCAGTGTGTGCGCCTGTGTGTGTGGGTGTGTGTGCTCTCCGGTGACACACAGAACACACATACCAACATGCACTAACCAGCCCAAGGCAATGCTGAGCTTTATCGCCGATAAATTACATATTGATTTCATGGTGTGGACGGGGGACTGGGGAACAGGCTGAGCTGGTGAATTGACTATTGAGTTTTCTCCCTGAAGTGATGATCGAATTCCTGCTGTTCTTCTTGACGTACGCAAGCTGTCTGCTGGCATCTCACAGGCCGGAGCGCAGTCGACAATATCTAACACCAGCATTGTTTGTGTGTGTGATTGAATCTCAGGGGAGCAGTCCTGGAGCTGCTCAGTGAAGCTGCTGCCCTCTCAATAACATGGTGCTCACTGGAGGAACATCTATCTAGACTCTTTGGTTTAAGAATGTGGTTTATTTCACTTTTGATTTGCTTTTGCAGTT
This sequence comes from Acanthopagrus latus, assembly GCF_904848185.1. Taxonomy (NCBI): domain Eukaryota; kingdom Metazoa; phylum Chordata; class Actinopteri; order Spariformes; family Sparidae; genus Acanthopagrus; species Acanthopagrus latus. The sequence goes on from NC_051056.1 coordinate 3,865,716, forward strand.
TGGCCATCAACTTTAGGTTTCATCACGTCTCCACTTTGTTTTTCTACAGTTTTTAATGTTATGTTTTGACCATGATGTGTTCACAGTGTGGTTAGGGTTAAGGCACAAAACCCACTGGAATTTATCCCTTTGTCAAAAATATCCAGTAGGTTGGCTGATGGGTTGAGCTTGATACTCAGGCTTGGCAGCCTTCTAACCCAATGGCCACCATCACCTAACCCTCACCCTAACCCTGTATACATATGATGTGAGCGTGACACTTCTTGTAGGAATGTGGTTATGGAACATAATATTTACACACATAACATATTTGATTGGGCTGCAGGAAAATAACAATAATAAGGTGTAATACATTTTTTTTCTTTTTCACCACAAAAAGCAACATTGTAATGATAAAATACTTTATTACAAGTCAATATCTAAATTGTACTTAAATAGGTTTTCCTATTGCACTTAAATGTGCAAAATTTCTGGAAGCTCTGAGATCCCAAATTGATTTGAAAAGATGTTATTAAAGCTGAATGCTTCACCGTGCTGCAATCTCAGAGCGTGCCAGTACAGCATACCCTGTCTGAAGAGGGTGCACTAACTCTCTTTCATAGACTGGAAGTAATTTTCTTTGACGTTTCTTTGACAGCACTGAAAAATAACAGTCATATGCTCACTTGCAGCATTCATTTTTGTAACAATGTCCCGTAAGTTTAAAATCCACACATCCTCATTTTTTTTTTGTTTACAATTTTCATGACTATTTCTACAAATCTACACTGATATAAACCACCAGTGATTATAAGTATATATAATTGTTATTATGAGAAAGAGTTCTATAAACAGTCCTATAAAGAAAGAAGTGACATGTTTTGCTGTGCTTACAGGTGGAATACACAAAGATGACCTTAACAGTAACTGCTTCCCTATGTTCCCACTGTGTGTGTTCTTATATATTAACATCAGTTGTTTTGTTTGTTTATATTTGTAGCATGCAGGTGTATGTTTGTGTGTGTGTGTGTGTGTGTGTGTGTGTGTGTGTGTGTGTGTGTGTGCGTGTTTGTGGCCTTACACGCTGTGTGTATGATTGGAACGCACCTCGCCGAAGTGTACTTAAGACATCATGCTGCTCGCCCCGTTCACAGGGATAATATGATTAAGAGCCACCTACAGTGCTTTGTGAGTGAGTGCGAGCAAGAGATAGAGTGTGTGTGTGTTTGTGTTTGTGTGTGCATGTGTGCATGTGTCTGTGTGTGTTCAGAGGGTTACTGGTCAGCAGCCAAAAGCACCATCTCAATACGTGCTTCCTGCTCTCCCCCCCCGCAGGGCTGAAGCAGCGCGACGCCTGTGCCACGCGGAGCCTCGCCTTCAACCCGAGCCAAATCATCAGCCAACTATCACCCTGTACAAGGTTACATTAACACTCTGAGGCGTCCACTCACATATTAGGCTTCGCACGCTGCAGGGGCCCAGATTTAAGCCCTCGAATACAAGGCGAGAGTTTCCTCATCCGGCCTGAAGACGTGGCACTTTCTCTGTTTTTATGTGTCTGCAGCATGTTCCTGTGCACGTGTGTGTGTGTGTGTGTGTGTGTGTGTGTGTCATAATGAACACAAAGTACTTCCTGACACTGATGAGGTGAGTCCACGTAAAAGCCATCATCACTTTATTGATTTCCTTTAATAAATCTGCGAGGATATAAAATATGAAGGCCTTAATATAAAATATTGATGCTAAAGATGATTTACAGCCGTATAAAATATTAGAGACGCTTAGTTCATTAAGTGCACTGATGAGGAAGATTCAGGTACAAGCCATTATTCCTAATAGATTTCTCTCATTAAATCGCTGATAATTAAAAAGGAGAAGATGTAGATGAAGAGTGTGAGAAGGAATTTTAAAGCAACAGTTTTTGGGGGGATGTCCTCGTCCAGAGTCTGAGCAAAGATCAATATCATATTCATCTCTTTGAATCCAGTACAGAAGGTCTGGGCATGGAGCAGGGGATAGCTACTAAAGGAGCACTTTGAATGATGTTTTTCTTCTATCTTAATTTATCTACACAGAACATCTAAGCAACCTTGTGGACTGAGAATATGCAACATTCTCACTCCCAACTCGTCAAACACGGCAGCTGCGTCAGCGGCCTTTGAGGAGGATCTGAGGATCTAAACATCAGCATCAGGTTTGCACATGAAGGGCTCCACGGTCACTTTAGCAATAATACAGAATGTGCCACATCCAGTTAGATTTCCAAATAAAGCTTGTAAGAAGTATTTCACAAATGATGACATATTTTGACTTTTGAGCTTTTATTTATGTTCTGAAAATAAATGAATGAAATCAGTGTAGTTCATAAAAAAAAAAAAAATCTGTGGTGGATCAGTCCAGGTTGAAACTTTCAAACCTGGCAGTGCTGATCAAATATGGATCTATATTCTGTTACACTGATTCTGTCTTGACTGCTTTGGAGTTGTTGGATACATTACTTTTGTAACAACTGACTTCTTATATGTATTTTTTTCCCCAAAATGTCAGATTGTTCCTTTAAGCTTGAAATGAGAGATGAGTTGCAGAAAAGTGTCTGTGACTGTGTAGCCTACATTCACTGCCAGTGTGAGAATCTGCATTGTGCTCATACATAAAACGGTGAGAAGCGTGAGAGATGCTGCTCATTAATCACAGACGGGATGACCCAAAAAAATCTCTTCTATGCTTTGTTAAAAAAAAAAAAAAATGATATTAAGGAGAGGAAATAATGGCTCGCCGACAGTCACAAATCAGAGGAGCTACAGTACGATCCAGTGTTCAGTACAGAGGCTTCATCTCAAGGTTAATGTCAAAGTGAAGCTACACTTTGTTCTTCTATTTCCATGCAGTCAGACTGAATAAAGAACATCAGAAATGACAGGGAAGTCCTTGTCTTGTTTGATATGACAGACTATCATCAGTGAAACGTTTTTTTATAAACACTGACTGACTGATGCTCACATTTGTCTACAGTCATAACAGTGACAACTCAAATGGTAGTAAGTCAAATTACTGCATGGTCTTTAAAGGAAGTCTTTTGGTAAACTGTAGGGTTTCAGTATGTAACTGGTTTGAACTGAACTGAAAAGCATTTCTTGAATGTTTTGATGTCCCAGATGTTGCTGCTCCTGCTGTCAGACGACAGCTTTCCCCACAGTCTGCAGTAAATGAGGTCCTGTTGCGTTGATTACTTCTAACAGTGAAGACAAAATGTGGAGTAAATGCAGATGGGCTGCTGAGATGCACCACAATCCCTAAAAGCAATTAAAGAAATCAATAAATGGTTAACCTGGAAAGCGCTTGTTCTGCAGATTCTACTTTAAGAACCTGACTGTCACGCAGGTTTTTGTGTAAAGTTACATTTCTCAGCAATAGCTAGAGCTCGCATTGCGTTGCTTATGGAATTGATAGATCAGCTGTACTTAATAGTTTTTTTTTTTTCATCTCACAAAAATGTTTAAAAAAATCATTAAAAAAAAGTGTTAGCTTCCTCAACAGGCTAACGTCAGCGTCACTCTATCTGGTTTTGCTCCATGCTCCCTCGTCTGGCAACAGCTACCAGCTGCACTCTGAGTGCAGCACGGTGCAGCACTGCCGGACGGCTGGAGTGGTGAGACTGAGGAGGTCCTGCGGTAATAACAGCGTCAAGTTGATCCCATTTATACAGGAATGGGTTATAAACACAACAGACAGACAAACAAGAGGTCAGTGTTCCCAACTGAAGGGTTAGAAGAAGGGCGGACTTGCTTGGTCTCTTTGTTGAGAACGAGTGCTCTTTTTCTAAAAAAGAACCAGATGTTCTGATGTTGTTTCGGGGGTTCTCCAACAGGAAGGGTTTGTGTAACATCAGTGGTCATGTCTGTCCCCTTCTTCACTGTCATACACACTAATAAATAATAAATAATATATATATATATATATATATATATATATATATATATATATTTTTTTTTTTTTTTTTTTTTTTTTTATTTATTTATTTATTTATTTATTTATTTATTTTTCTGTTCATTTTCAGTTCAGTATTTAAATTTTTATTTGGGAAATGTTCTTCAGATGCAGTTTGGACATATGTTTCTGTAGAAGCGGACCAAGAATCGTAAAAAGAATCACCTTCAGAGTTTGGATGTTTCTGTAATGAGGCCCCTGATTTTCACAAGGAGGAGCGCTGCGTGGAGTGAAAAGAAAGAGGATCTCTCTGCTCCTGTTGGATTCATTTTTACATTCTTATCTGTCCGCTGTATGGAATTGATGCCTCTTTGTATAATAGAGTGGAGTTTCACCCTCAGGGTAACTGATTACTCTGCCTGATGATGACATAACTAGACCTCTTTGTCTTCTGTTTTTGTTTTCTCAGTATTTGTTGTTGCATTTTTCATTCACTTCATGCATCGAATTATTCGTGTCTGGATCTCCTGAATGGATTTTCTCTGTCTTATCCAGAAACAGACAGCATGAAATAGAAAAACTCAAACAGTGTCTGGCGGTGTGTGCTCGCGTGTGTCATGGACAGTTGTTTGTAGGACGACAGCAGATGGACGATAAACAGGAAGAGACGGAGAAACTAAACTGTTGGAAGTTTAATCACCCAACTGCCTGCCGGAGCTGCGAGCCAAATTATAGTGTTGTCGTGGTAACAAATGCTGCTTTCTTAATTAGCATTTTTACTCGAGCACCAAATGAGTTCCATTCGTGTGACAGAGGGGTCGTCAAACAATGTGGTGTCGCCAGATAATCATAAATGTCTTCATTCATCGTACTGACTACAGCTCTTTGATCTCAGTTCCAAACACTGAGCTCGATGCTGATGTCTGATTGAACTTTTTGATTTACATCTTCAAATCACTTTTGAGAGACTTTTCAGGCCAAGTTGCTGGGATGAAATGTTAACATCTCTTAGCTTAACATCTCTGACAACCACTAATGTGTACTTGGCATTCACTTCCATACTGACCAAACCTTCATGTAAAACTATAATTACGACGAACGAGTCACTTTTAAGGTTTACTGTATTTTCATTTTGGGTCAAACTCATTTTCAATGGGAGTGCTAGGGGCAAATTAGCAATAGCATCAAAATTGCTATTTTTAAAACAGTAAGAAGACTCGACACAACATGAAACTTTGCTCGTAGTATCACCAGGGTCTCTACACATGAACACGAGCATTGAGAACACTGTTTGTGTCCACAGAGTTTACTAAATAGAAAGTTTTTGAACAACTCACCTTAGCAGTTGCTTGTTCCACCAGCTGTCATCCTGCCAGTGGAGAAGTATTGAATTCCGAACGCGATGTAACATGGAGGTGAGTTAAGGTGGAACTACTGTCTTCCAACAACAACTAACCACACGATATCTCACGTGACTTTTTGGGCTTTTGATTTTTGTATTGTTTCTTATATGAGGCTCCTTTTTCAACTTCAAGGTCAATATTGTTTTTCACTAACCACAAAACAACAAATTATCCGTGCATTTATATTGAACTAAGCTTTAGGAGCGTTCCACCTTAATTCACCTTGAAGTTACGCCACATTCAGAAACAGACACTTCAAACTGGCAGGACGACGGCTAGCAGAACAAACATCTGCTAACACGAGTTGTTTAAAACAAAAACAAGATATTTCATCTCCGGCCGTGTTTTTAACAGGACCTGGGGACTTGGCCTGCTGTGTTTGCAGCAACAAAACAGGACGTTTTCAGTGAGACTTTGGGACATCTCCAGCCATGTTGGTGGTGACCAAAACAGGTAAGTTAAGCCAAAAGATGAACTTTTCTCTAGCCTAACCAGGTGGTTTTATGCCTACATCTAACCAGAGAGTAAGTTTAAATATTTGTTTGTTTTGCAGAAATGTACATTGCCAACAGTTATTGTCGATTGAGTTAATATTTCGGGTAATTTACTGCCTCCCCAAATAAGAATTGTGTGTTTTGGTGTATGCATCTGAACATTCACAGAGTGACACAGGACAGATACTGGAGGCATGTCACCGTGGTTACTGCTGCTGCCAGCGGTGTCAGATGGAAGGGTAGAGGGGGAAAAAATAAAAGCTCTGAGTGAAAAATTGCATCAGCGAGGTCTCTTATAGCACAGGGGGAATGAAGTTGAATCCCTCGGCGGTGTTCTGGTAAGTCGTTCCCGGTGATTTTCAACAATATGGCCTTGTGCACTATAATTTCTCTCATCTTCTTTCTCCTTTCTCCCCTTGATGTTGTCAGGCCCTCTATCCCTCACTTTATGTCATCTGAAAAAAAGCAAATCCCGCTCCATAAAGGAGAGCAATAACAACGTTTTACAACGCAGCAGATGTCACTGTGTTCCCGGGATGCGTCCTCACTTGGCAGCCCTGAGCGCAGCAGCTCTGCAGCGCCATTCTGTCCATCACTCGCTGTCTGGGAAACAAATGAGGAGGCACAATTCATAGAGGCAACTCTTAAGAATGTGATGGCTCCATTTAAAGAACTCTGCTGACGTGGCGAGACGTTCTGGACTGTGACCTCCACAGGTACAGTATGAAGTGAAATGCAGTGTAGATAGATGTATATAAGCATAATTATCACTCAGCATGCACATTTACTATGATTATTGGCTTTCACCACCTGGTGTTTGTGTCTCCAGCAACATGGTTTAAGAACTGCTGCCACATGGCATCTTCTCCTTTATTTGAAGTCACTTTTTCTGTAATGAATTGAAATTCTGGCTCTACAGATGACGATCGGTTTCTCTGCCCCTTTGGTGCAGACTGAAGTATCTCAGCAACTATTTGATGGGTTGGGTTTTTTGTACACACGTCCATGCCCCCCTCGAAATAATCTCTATTGTCAACATTTCATTTTTTCCAATGCTATTAGCAACTGTAAGCACGCTAACACACTGAACTAAGATGTTTAACTTGGCAAACTTTACACCACTTGCCATCAGCTTTGTCAGTGTGATAGTGTTAGCATTGTTGACATTAGCATTCAGCTCAAAGCACCGCTCTGCCTACATACAGCCTCACAGAGCTGTTTGCATGGCTGTTTCTTATTTCATAAATCATTTCCAACAAGTCACAGTCTTTGATTTCAATCATTTTCGGGTAAAACCTCTGTGTCACTTTGATAACATGAACTTTAAATTTCTTTCTTTCTTTCTTTCTTTCTTTCTTTCTTTCTTTCTTTCTTTCTTTCTTTCTATTCATGATGTTCTTTCGTAGCTTCTCTTAAGTGCATGTTAGATAATCTTATTGATCACAACACATTCACTGTTAGGCTGGAGCCCTAATGTATGTGCTGGACCACAGACTAAAGAAAATTAATTTCATCCTAACCCTGATCTGTTTTATTGATACATATTTAAATTACAGCTACAGTTTCAGTCCAGTCTACCCAGTGACTGTTGATGTTGGCACCATGTCACAGTGATGGGTCACAAATAGGGGTGTGGAAATTAATCATTTAATGACGCATCGCGATGCGGACATGGACGATTATGCATCGATGCCGTGACGCACCATAATCGATTATAGCTTGCTAAAGTAACTTGATTTTCGGGGTGCGCCAGTACAATATTCAACTCTCTCTCTGTTCTACTCTTTCCGCCGGTTCACAGTAGCTACGGTAAATGCGTCTCATCTGACTGACGTCACCTCATTCATTGTGCGACATGGCTGAGGAAAAAGTCATAACAAGTTGGCGTAGCATTTTAAAAGCAGCTGCCTGGACACATTTCGGATTTCATGAAGACACCGGCAAGCGCGAGCTGGGCTAGACACACATGGTGTGTAAAGTGTGTCACACAAAAATCAGTTACCTCGGGACTACCGCTAACTTGAGAATCCACATTAGCCATTTTCACCTGGAGAGGCTACCGTCAACGTTAGCAGCTGCTAAAGAGACAGCAGAACCGGTCCAGCCAAGAACATGCTGCCAACTCTGCCACCCAACATGGAGAAAAGGACGAGAATAGCCCAATCTGTGGCAGCTTTTATCGGTAAGGATCTGCAGCATTATTCTGTTGCTGACAACACCGGGTTTCATCACCTGTTGAAGACACTGCAGCCGCGATAAAAGCTCCCATCACGCAGCCACGTCACAGAAGAGGTTACACCTGCACTATACCACGAAACCAAAGCCCAGGTAATTTCACAATGAGCCAAGCTAGTCGAGTATATTTATTCACACTGGCTCAGCCAATTAAGGCAATGGTATTTTTATATTATTAACTAGTAAACAGCACTGTTCTAGTTTTCTCAGAGCACATAAAAAGGGAGTTAATATGAGACTGCCTGTATCATTTGATGACAACATAGCCAGTAATCACGATGCATCGCAGAATCAAATCGAATCAAATCGTTGACTGGAAAGTTGTAATCGAATCGAATCATGAGACCAGTGAAGATTCACACCCCGAGTCACTAACAGTTGTAGCTCATGACAACAACGACTGCTTGCTGTGATCATATCAGCTGCTTGAGTCAGAAATCACCACTTAAGTGAAAACTAAGTTGAATCCAGTCAGCAACATCGACTTTCTTAAACTTACTTCTTCACAGTAATATTGATTATATGAAATATATGAAGCTTCAACATCTTTGAGAGCTGCTGAAGCAAAATTTCTTTCATGATGCAACATGAAAGTGATACTTAAAGTGTATATCTCTGCTTTATAAATACTTTAGAATGGACTTATGATATGATATAGCAGCTTGGACCTCTGATGCAAAGTGCCTTTGGATAGCTCACTGCTCACTGACTCATTCAAGTGCTGCTTTGAAACATGTTTCAAAGAAACAGCCTCAGAAAACATTTTTATTCACGTGTCGTTTTTCTACGACTGTAGAAATATTCAACAAGATGTACTCGATGTGCACAAATCTTTCGCTTTAGTCCTGGAGTGGTAAATCAAGGCCAGCTGGACTGTTTTTAATCCTTGATAAAAAAAAATAAAAATAAATGTTGAAGAAGTATTTATGTTGAGGGACTGAAGTAGTTGCTTTTCAGAAATGCCAGCACACTGCAGAAATCTTTAGTCGCTTATCCTCCAACTGCCTCTCTGCCGTGAACTGAACAGCCTCGTGTGGTTTGTCTCATCTTGGTTCTGACCTCATGCTTGACTGATTCTTCCGACCTCAACATCTTATGAATATGCCATCAAGGTTGCAAAGGGACTATTGTTACACATCCAGTGTTCATAACAAACAGGGAGGGTGAGGTTTCTGGTTCAGGATACAGTTCATCTTTATTAGTACCTCTAAACACATTTTTCATTGGCGTATCTGCTCACCGTGCTTAATTCAATTAGCATTCCCTGTATAGTCTTCAAAAAAAATGTGATGCCCTCACTCACTCTGGTTCTTCCCTTCTCTCTGGGGCTTTCCAGCACAGGGAGACGCGACTTCGTCTTGACATCTCTGTTGGAGTTTCAGAGGCTAACTGTGTGTTGTGAAATGCAGACAGCTGCTTGCACAATGTGCAGTCACAGCCACAGTGGAGGCTAACAGGGGAAACACTTGGCAGAGCCGATTGCAGTGTAATTCACAGTAAAAGCATATTGATAAGGAAAGAGGAGCAATCTTCTCAGTGCATTCACATCCGACCCTCCACTAAATCAGCTCCTGTGACTTTGTCCTTGACTTGCACCTCAGTTTGTTCCCTCTTTGCTAAAAAATAAATAGTCTACTGCCTGTGTCCTTTTGAAGCTGCTTTAGTTGATTTTCTGGCCTGTTGTGTGCAAAGAAAAGTGCAAAAAGCTATAAAGTGAGACATAATATTCACTTTTCATGTGTTAGCAAAAATGTGATGAATGTCATTCCCCCTTATTTTAGTGCTGGATTGGTCTCCACCAGCATTTGAGAAAATATATCTGCCTGTTCGGTTACTAGATGTTCTGCTTCTTCACCAAAAAACCTCTATGTTTCTGTCTCTGCTGCTGCTGATGAGTTATTAGATCCTGAATGCTGGAAACAGCTGTCTGAAATCCTACATATTTAATGTATAGGTCAGTCTTATCAACCCTGTTTTTATGTGCATTTTAAATCTGCGAGACTAACGGCTTATTCATATTCCTTGTATTTCTGTATAGTTTTTTTTTTTTTTTTTTTTACGTGCAAAGACATAAATCACTGACAGGAATTCAGACTGAAATCAGCCCTTTGCATTACAAAGATGCACAGGGCTGAGCTGGAGGTTGGCTTGCTTCCAGAGGGTCCAGTTTCAGTAACAAGTCCGTGAATCTGAAGATGACACAACACTCAGTTTAAACAGGGTTTTACAAATCTGGAAAATCATCACAGCTGCAATTATTTTATTTCTCATTGAAGCAATCAGCAGACATGTAGAGTCCACCTTACAGTGTGCTTCCTCAGGCAGGCATGCTGAACACCCTGCAGTGGAGGTCCCCTCCACAGATCAGGTTGATAAACAGGAGTGACGTTAAATCAATTTTTTAATCCCAGAAGTAAAAACTTGGTAAGCAGCTCCGGATCAGAGCAGACGTGAATACAGGTGTTTATTCCTCCAGAGAGTCTGCATCCGACTCTCGCCTCCAGAGCTGGCCAGCTCTGAGCTTTGTATGGACTTTGTATGTTATCTCAATGAGTGAAAAATGTGTGGGAAACACACAATATAAAGGTGCCAATATGAATTTAGGGGAGTAAAGACTGGTGGCATAATAACACTCAACACTCATACTTTTTAACATAATCCTGCACATCACCCTGAGCTGATGCATGTCAGGACATCAGGATACGCAAAAGGTTATTTCTAAGCGTCAGCATGCACTGCTGTGAAAAGCAGAAACTCAACCCATGAATCAGCATTTCTTCAGTCTTTGTCTTACACTTCACAAAACCGGTGCTCATTTTCGGAATATAAACCCGTCACATTTTCTTGGAGATGTGCACTGGTTTATGTTTTATGCGCGTTCTATGATTTATTTAACATCAGGAAGACAAATGAAATGGTGAAAACTGAACTGAAAGAGGCTGAAAGGCTATAAAGAGCTGCAGAGTTGAAAATGAATTCTCAGCGGCCCCTTTCATTTTACATTGAGTCACTTGAGCCAACATTCAGTAGGAATATAATGAAGCTTTAACCTGAAGGTTCTCGGACCAACATGACCTTCAGTGAGAGCGCTGAAGAAAAATCCTGTACTGTCTTTGTGACTCATTCAGGAACAAACAGCGAGGTGCCTTATATGTAAATGTACCGTGGAAATAAATAGGTTGTTTCCCCCGATGCACATCGCTCACATGCACAGACAGATGAGGCTCTGTTGTGTTTCGAGGTAATCTCTGTTGCTGCGGCTGACGCGGAGTCATTATAATGTTGTGATGGACAGAGCAAAATGCTTCATACGGTGTGTTTCATGAGACCCACAAGACTGCACACGTTGCTCAAGGGCACTTCAACAGCAACATTTAATGAAAGCCGTCACCTAACATCAGCATCACCACGTGAGCGCTCCACATTGGAAATCACGCTATGGGCGAACCTCACCTTCTTTTCTTTTTTGGTGCAGCCGCTCATGCCAGCCCTCCACAAATGCTGCCCATTCTGCTCATATGAGGAGCTCTGCATCTTTACTTTACCTCCAAAGTCAACGAACTGCACCAGATGACTGAGAGCTTTCAGTGTTTTCAGGTCAACAGAAAATCTGTTTCATTTTCTCTGTTGTGTTTTCTCTGCGAGGAGCCAGAGTGCATCTCTCCGCCTCATCTTTCTCTGAGCAACATATGGCTATTAGTCAGACCCTTCCTCTGCCTAAGCTGAGCAGACAGCAAGAATTACATAACCAGTTTACTCACAGTTTACGTCTGTGTTTTTATCCAAAAAGCTGTAAACACACGGAGGCCCTGTTCATATTTAAAAAGGAGATGGCCCAACGTCTTGCCCCTGACAGCTGTACTTAACAGGCAGAGTGGATTTAATCATCTGTGCTAACAAACGGCTCGGTCTTCCTCGGCTGGCAGCTCTCCTCTGAAGAACAGCTCGAGGTCTGACTGCAAGATAACAGCCGTTAGACACAGTGTACTCATCGAACTGGACATTAAAGTAAAACACAAGACATCCTTCAGTGCTAAGTGGAAGAACGTGCTCCATAACTGCCAGAGTGAAGGGTTTTACTTATCTCTGTAAAGCAGAAACACTGCATGATGACAAATAAAAGCAAGACCTGTCAGCATTTGCTTTTGTTTGGATTTTGTGAGCGATGAGCTTGAAATTTCTCTTTGGATTAACAACCAAATTAGCTGCTGTATTTTAAACAATCACCAGAATAAACATT
>NC_051056.1:3880493-3967993 GCF_904848185.1 Acanthopagrus latus
AAACAAACCAACAGCTGAGTCCAAAGTCACTTCCTGTTTGCCTTTTACTGCTCGACATTTACATCTCAGTCCTAACAGTTAACATAACGTACTATATTGTGAACTTCCTGCAGTGGAAAATCAGTGTATTTATGATGATCCATAAGTGTCTGAAATCTATAGTTATTAGTAATTATAATCTATACAGGGTCTTAATGAACCACTGAATGCACACTTATCATTCCTAATATGTAAATTACCTGTTATGTTGCTGCCTTCAAATAGTCCATATGCACGTCCCCATCTTGTGGTGTTCAGGACCTTGGAAGTAAAAATGTTCTAGAAGTTGTGATGTGGTTGCTAATGGCAAAATGCCAGGGACCATGGAAGTACATTTTTGGGTGGATGGTAAAAGTAAGAGTTCAGTTGTCTAGCATTTTTAAGTCATAACTTTAGAACACATCAGAGAAAATATTGATATTCTCATCGACCATGTCTTTGTTAAGCATGTGCACTGTTAGCCTAACTGGTTTATACAGGCCACTGCCTAGGACCAACGTTGTCACAACAAACCACTTGAACACTATTTATTGTGTACCCGACAATTCTATTTGAAGGCAGCACATGATATCACAACTGAACTTGCCTAAACAGGATGATTATTTGTGTTTAACACCAACAGTTGACTCTTTTGTAGCAGTTCATTTGGCTGTTTGAGTGTTTGCGATGGAGGAACAACTGCATTTAGACATTTCTAATAATTTTGTGTTTGACAACTTTTTAACCATTGTCGCTGTATTTGTATGGGTATTGTTAACAAAATATATTTCTGTTTTAATCTTGGTTAGATAAAGGATGTACTGCCCATTGGTCATTCCTTGGTCACTTTGTTTCCATCCAAACCAAATCAAAGGTTGGCAGTGCTGCTTTCTACAATCACGTATATATTGAGACTTTACATTTCTTTACATTGCAACTTTATGTTTCTTTAGGTTCAATTAAACATGCCATGTGGTGACAATGTTGTACTTATGGTCTAGTTAGTTTTACACACAAAAGACAGTTGTTTAGGATTAGGAAGGGTTAAAAGAATCTTTTCCCCTTAAACTTCCTGATTCTGATGCCTGGAAAATGTCCCAACATCTGGACGTTAAATCGTCGTTAAAAATATCGGTGGTCACTGGCTTGACAGCCTTCTTTCCAAGCTGATCTTTCACTGGCGATACTTAATTTCTTCCTGACATGAGAAACAATATTATTTATTTGACAGGTTAACTATTTGGTTTTTGTGACTCTGAAATTATTTGTACAATTATCATTGATCTAACTCCTGTTTATGGACGCTTACCCCGTTCTGGTTGCAAATGCTGTATTTGCAAGTACATGAACATATCTTTACAATCAGACACACACGCTGCTGAACATTTTATTAATGTTTTACACAGCAGTATTGTAAAGGGTGTGTGTGTGTGTGTGTGTGTGTGTGTGTGTGTGTGTGTGTGTGTGTGTGTGTGTGTGTGTGTGCGTGTGTGTTTATATATTATTTAGCAGCTCTCCAGGTTGTCCATACATTACACAGTAAAGCCACTAAGAAGCACTGCTTTGCAAAAAATGCCTCTGGTGTAATTAATATTAACATTCCCACATTAAACATTAAAACATAAACTACACTCTAGTGTTGAATCAGTGAGAGAACAAGTTTCATCCCCAGAGGAAAATGTCTGACTTGTAGCAGAACAAATATTAACATAAGAAACAAAATATTAAAACATACAAACTGCCCCGTGAAGCAGAAAGAAGAGGAAGAGATAAAAGGAGGATGGGAGCTCTTCTAGTCCCGATGACTCACATCATCTACAATGAGGATTTGTTTTTATGTGTTTCCTCATTTTCCTTTTCTTTTTTAAGTATTAGTGTATCTGAGAGTCAAATTTGCAGAAGGCAGCCGGGCTTCATTTGCTCATCTCAGCCTCTTCCGACTACATCTGTTCACTCTGCCCCACGGGAATACAGCTGGGCATCGGCCTCCATAGGACAATACAGAGGAGACGGGAGAGCGAGGTGGAGGATGAATGGGAGACAGAGAGAGCGAGAGTGAGAGAGACAGAGGAAGGATGAAGAGCTGAGGAGGAGGAAGAGGAGGAGGAGGATAAGCAATCATTTCTGCTTTCATAAACCCCACATGTCTTGAAGACGCACAGTCCCAGAAGTCAGTGGCCTAATGTTATTGTAATGTAGACCAATATATACCACAGGGCCGCACGGATCCCGCTGTGCAGATGTTTGCAAAGAGAAACCCGGCTCACTGCTGTTATTTTAACCACGAGAAAAACAGGTCTGACCCAGAAAACCAAAGTAATTGGACAATTATAACCATGCAAAGCACAATTGCAAATGTCCAGGCACATCTGCAGGGCTGTGTGGCACAGAGGGTAGAGGAAGGCGTTAACACGGACACAATGAGGGTCCAAAATACCCCAAAACAAATCTTTAATACATTTAGGGAATACTTTAACCAGGGTGACAATGTTTGAAGGCCCATGTTATGCATAGGGAATACCAAAACATAACATAGCGATCTCTCTGTTTTCCCCACTCCCACGAATGAATCACCAAAACAAACAGATGCAGTCCAAAGTAAGGGAAATGTACTTACCCAAACAAAACTAAACACTTCAGGGTGAGCATAGCCTAAAATAATAATTTAAAAAAAACAGGCTGGGTTTAAAACTCACTTGTCTATCCCAAAATAAATGTCAAAAGAAAAACAGATTTCTTACCTCACTCCCTAACCAAAAACAGAAGAAAAAGATCCCACAAAGATAAAGGCTACTCACCCATACCAAAACTGGACTGAATGATAATCTTATTAATAGGTACAATAGTTACATATGAGGTACAAAATATCTACAACACAAACGAAACATCATGGATCAAGCCAGAGATGCGAGAGATGCAAGGTCTGCTGCCAGCTCCACTTTCCAACGTCCCGCCATTAGGATCAGCAGTAGTGACACAGCGCCCCCCTTGACAGGGAGGGAGACAACAACACAGATGAATAAACGAACAGGACTAAGTGTACAAATTATAACCGCTAGGGCCAAAACACCCCGCAGAGCAGCATTTAACAACTAAATCTGAGAAAAACTGATCCAGTTCAATAAAAATTGCTTTGACCAGTATCGCCAAATCTGATTTTGGAAGTAAAGTACAAAATGGAGGAATAAGAGTATAATTTGACCTGTGTCAGATTACTCATTTTCTTTGTGCTGGCTTAGACTATTAAAGATATGACATGTGAAAGGTAATATATTTCATTTTAATTGCATGATATATTTTGTTGAGTTGTGTACTTATACAACAATGTTCAATCCATAGAAATCCACAAGTATCACTTGACAGACAGAGAGGAAAGAAGCTGGTGAATGAGACTGAAGCTAAATGTACGGGTGTGAGAGTGCTTGTAAAAGCAGGAATAGATCCTAAAATGTCCATAATGTGGTGGAATTTAAATAAGCAAATCAGAGTAAAAAACAAAACAAAACAAAAAAAAACACAGATGAATTAAACCTGTCTCCTGTCTCAAATGTTTTCCTGGATTAACTCTATAATTGTGTGTGTTGTTTAGGGTTTGATTATAATTTGAGGTATGCATGTGGATGGATCCAAATCGAACTTAATCTAAAACATGAAAAAACAAGGAAAAGAAAAAGATGTACAGATGGGCACACACACACACACAGACACACACACACACACACACACACACACACACACACACACACACACACACACACAGAGACCTATCACCCATGTGAAACCTGAGGTCAGCAGCTGTGAATATTCTGATCGATGTCCGTATCTCAGAGGTTGCAGTTTGTCTGACATCAGCAGTTGTCAGCTGGTTGACGATGCACTGAAGTGACCCAGGATCAATGTGATCCTCACATCTGTGGTGACCAGTATTAAATTCTTTTACTTTGAAAGTACATCTGATTCAGACACTTGACTACAAATTTGCAGTCAGTGTTCTCATTTTTGATTATGTCACAGCGTTGAACACAATTACAGGATTTGTTGTCTTCCTGTGATTTCAGGGACTTTCTGCCACGCTGCTGCACATTTGGATCAGTTTCTGCACTAAAGAAAAGATGCATCACAGATAATGAGAAACCTGGAGACAGCCAGGATCAAATTCTCTCCTCCATTACGCTTTTTTTTTTGTGTGTAGTGCACAGGCAGGAGTGGGACATGATGGTTTTCTAAGTAGACGTCAATCAAACAGACAGTTGGCATTCAACATGTCATTGCTTGCTCCAGATATATGAAATAGTCAGGTGTATGGATATGCAAAGTTGGATCGAAACTTTACGATATGTTT
Source organism: Acanthopagrus latus (assembly GCF_904848185.1). Classification (NCBI taxonomy): domain Eukaryota; kingdom Metazoa; phylum Chordata; class Actinopteri; order Spariformes; family Sparidae; genus Acanthopagrus; species Acanthopagrus latus. The sequence continues at coordinate 3,884,854 of NC_051056.1, forward strand.
TTAATGGAAAGTGTGCACAGCCCTATTATACAGAAATATGTATGTGTTGACTTAAACTACCTGTATACAGGAAATTAATAGCTATATTCTCTTCCTCCGAGATTAAAGATAACCGTCTTGCACGGCATACATTACAGTAGATGTTCATGGTAGCCAGAGCATTAGACAACAGAGACATTTTGGCTCATGCTAGAAAAACATTGTGATTTAGGGTAAAGGTTAAGTGCTTCATGTCACTGTTGACTTTGCTGAAAGACATTGTCAAAGAACATTTTATTGACATTTTTCAGAATCAACATTTTGTTAAGTAACATTTCATCATCAATGTGTATTTTATTCCAAACACTGATGTTATGTAATAGGTTATGAGTTCTTAGTGCCAATTCAAGTGATTGACAGAGGAGACAAAAACTAGCAAGTTGAAGAAAGGCTCGCTTATCAAGGATTTCACATACAACAAAGTATCACATCTGCACACCTTCTCTCCACCACTGCTGCTTCCAGAGACAGACCTCCCTGTTGTTGCTATATATCAAAAGTGTCGATGTCCGTATCTCAGAGGTTGCAATTTCTCTGACATCAGCAGATGTCAGCAGGTTGGCGATGTGCAGAAGTAACCCAGGATCAATGTGATCCTCACATCTGTGCTGAGCAGCATTTCATTCTTTTAATTTGACCAAAAACATTTGCTTCAGACCTTTGATTATGTCCCGCTGTTCAACACCATCACAGGTTTTGTCGTCTGAACTGAAGCTGAATGAAATTATGTAAACACAGTGGAGTGTGGCATACAATGAATTCACTGCACAGCCTGATGATGTGCAACATATCTGGTGCTGAGGTGGTGCAACAGGAGAATTGCTCTGCCCAACTATAAATCTGTTCCTATTTTGGTGGAAGCAGAACTAAAGTAACATGCAGTGCAGAAGCATTAATTCACCTTTAACAGGGGCTCAAGCTTTGCCCCAAGATCTACCACACAGTCATGCAGGCAACGATGATACGATTCAACTTCCCACCTACAAAATGTCTGTTAGAATACATGACAAAGCCAGATGTCCCCATGTTTCCATCCTAACTCTGCAGGGAAACACAGAGCAGTTGAGTTTTGTCCAGACTGAGGCTCAGAGTCCACAGGATCTGATGTAACTCCTCACTGAGCTATTCTGGATGAGCCTCAAGGAAGAAAACCTGGCCTGCCTTTTGAAAGAAACAACAAGATGATGACAAGCATTTTATTTGGGATGTAGAGCGATTACTCTTTATGACGTAACCAACATTTATAGGCCTGATATCATGACATAATACGCTGTTTCATTAGCATCTCACCGGATATCAGCCAAAGATCATGTAAACAGAGTAATTTCATTTTTTCATACATTTTGATTCATGTAGTTTTTGGTGTTTGTTGTACATTTTCAGTCAAAGTGCCTGTGAGTAACACCGATCCGTTCGTGTTTGCAATCAGCAGGTTTGCATGCAACCCTGGAGCAGGAAGTTTGTGTGCACAGGCAGCCGCTCTGACTCTATCGAGGTCAGAGTTCATTTCACATTGTTCTGTCATTTGTCATTATTTTCCATCCACAGAATGAAACACTTCCAGTTTTGTTCCTGAGGCTGACTCTCATGTCGTTTCCCTCTTTTAGAAAACAGTAAAATGTTGACTTAGAAGGTTTTAAATGTCTTTATCGTTTGATTATTGGTGTGAAATCTAGAATCTGAAATTGTCAGGTTGTTCTTTTAAGATTTGAAATCTGTTTTTAATGTCTTATTTTTTTTATGTTTGACCCATAGTAATAGTCATGTGACTATTCAAAAATGAAGTTGCAAACAAGAGCCACAACAATTTCTTTTTCTGTTTTTACATCACAGAAAGTAGTCATGGTATTATTACCAAACAATTTTCCTGAAAAGATTATGGCATATAGATGACTTATTTCTAAGGAAACAAAGAGGTATCACCACAGACGTTAGCCAAATCACCAGAATAAATGTTGGTGATACAAACCCTGGATATGTGTGTTTATGTAGGTTAAGGCACAAAATCACCTGGTTAAGGTTAGGAAAAGATGAATCATGTTTTGTCTTAAAATACCTGTTTTGGATGCCACAAACATGGCTAGAGATGTCCTGTGGTCTAAAAATATCCAGTGGTTTCAGGCTTACAAATGTTAAGTTAGTCTTGAACAGTGGTCAGTGGTTTGCCAACCTTCTTCTTTGTTACTCCCCCACCTACCAACAGTGGCGTGCATGGTGGGGGGGGGGGGGGGGGGTCAGGCACTCCCCCGCATGCTAAACTTCCACAGAAAAACACTTTTGAGTCAGATTATGTTTTGCGCAGGGGCAAAGCTAAAAGGCCAAACACACCATTATCACTGTGTTCCAAAAAAAGAAAAACACTGTAACATTTAAAGCTGTAAAGGACACAATAAAAAATTCCAATCTGTTTTAATTAACTCCTTATCGAGCTGTGCGATAACTTCCCCCTGTAGACTCGAGGTATGTAAGCAAGAAAACAGCCACACAATTACAGAACCGCATCCTCATCTGACAGCCACCAAACCTCTGCTACGTGATCCCAAAATGATTTTTATTTTCCTGCGTATGTGTTTTTTTCTTCCTCTTTTGCTTTACTCTACAGCACTTGAGTACCTGAGGGAAATGTAATTGCATCCTCCTCCTGGCAATAATACAAGCAGACTGGCCTCATGCATTATTCATGCTGTCTAACGTGATGCGTTGGATTTTTAAATTAGAGGTCATCCTGTGTTCTGGCTCTGAACGCTGTGGGAATTACCTGCTGTACAAGACGCATGTGTGTGTAAGTACTTCTGTGTATGTGTGTGTGTGTGTGTGTGTGTGTGTGTGTGTGTGTGTGTGTGTGTGTGTACAGTTGGTGCCTCTGCATAAATCAGTTTATGCATCTGTGCATGTATGTCCATCCTTGTGCCTTTACTAAGTATCTCAAGGCTTTGCTGTCTCTGCTGTAGTATACAGTCTGTGTCTTGTATATCTGTTACTGCCCTTGTGGGATTAAAGCTCACCTTTCTGTTTGCTGCCTAAAACTTTCATGATATTTACACCTGGGAGCATATGGCTCAGTGACCTGACTCCTGTTAGAGAGCCATCAGGTCCCTGCTGTGCTAATTTGTCCAGTCTGGCCAGGCCGAACCCACGAGAAGCAATACAACAGCACAGACGATTATCTTCATTTTTTTTTTAAAACATACACTTTTTTTCCTTAAGCTATTGGTATTGTATTTGATAAACTTTATGTCTGAAGCTTTTGACTGCATCTCCTCATAGACTTCCTAGACTTTCCATTCACCAGGTTTGGTTGGGTAACTTGACATTTCCTGCTGGTAGCTTACAATCTGGGAGGTTGCTGTTGTTGTGGTTTTCTGTAGTGCCAGGTTTTGAAAAACGTAAGCCATGGATGGTGACAGGGAGAAGAGCGCGGCCTGAAATAGGTGCCCAATGTCAGACATACCAACAGTCCACTGTTTTTATGTCTACAGAGATCTATATCCGCTGAGCCAGACCAGGTTTTCTTTGACATGAAGTGTGAACTGAAGTGGACGTGTGATATTCTGCTGCTCTTTTTTAATTCCTTTCATTGAGGTGACATCCTGGATTACCATGGTTCTGCTGAAAACTGGTGGGAATGCAAGGTGGTTCACCTGATGGCACCAAGGTTCAAATAATCTTCTATGGGACTGGTTAAAAACAGAGCTAATTTGGTGGAAAAGAGGAAACTGTCACCTTGTACTTTGAGTTTAGTGCAAATGTAAATGGTGCTATGCTACATCACCCCTGCAACATGTTAGCATGTTGATAGCTCATAGCTCAAAGATCCTCCTTGCAGACTTAGAGGTCTGATCATAGACATCTTCACTTTTTCAGTACTTTGGTATTTCTTCTTAAGGAGCTCTGCTCTTCCCATCCATTCATTTATGCACTTTGACACCAGCATGCTGTCACCCACAAACATAAACGCACAGAATTTAACATGCTCGAACACAGTCTCGCTCTCTGCATGAATTCACACACATGAAAAGCCTGTCAAGCTCTTAGCAGTAAGTAGTGCAGCTATACGTCTCTGTCAGAGCTGAAAAGTGAAACCACAACAGAGAACATGTAGCACTGCAGGACACAGAGATAGAACACCTGTTCATCCATCCAGCAGCCGCTCTGCTGGTTCAGCTCACTTGGCAGGGCAGCCGGTTTTTCTGTGCGGTCTTGGAATTTGAATTCTGCTTCGATAAATTATTCAAACAGTTCAAGTTTGACTCTTGAACCCAGCAGGCATACATAGTATACAGAGTATACAGTGTGCTGTTTGACAGGCTCAGTTTAAAACTGAAACATTTTCCCACCAGGTCTGGAAAAAAGCCTAAACCCTGCTACTGGTCCCTGCAGGCTGCTGTATTTACTCTGACCCAACTATTGGAGAGGTCAGCCTCAAATACCTGAACACACTCTCTCACATGCAAAACGTCCATCTTCATATACACACTGGCAGATACTAATCTTTCATGATGATTGCTATCATTAAGGTTTTACCAGAGGATATTGCAGGCATGCCTTATCATTATGGCATGTCATATACATCATATTGACCAATACTTGTGATGTCATGTTCACATTACATGTTCATGTCTCGTGTCAGGAGGTGGAAGGGACTGTAGTTGAGATACAGTTGAGGTGAGAAGGCTCTTCCACCCAAAGATGGCTGATCGAGACATTCATGATAGTTAGTGGTTTTAATTCTAGATCTGGACATTTCCAGCAGTATTTTGGCAAAGAAAAAGCTAATATATTTGCATCTCCAGCTGTGATGAAGAACATCATCGAGTGTTTTTCATTAGACATCAGAACATTTTCAACCATGTCTGTGGTAACAAATCCAAGTGTTTTCAACAAGTGTTTTATTTATTTTTTTTTTATTCATTTATTCTATTTAATTTTTTTTTAGGACAACTGGTGTACAATTTCCAGACACATTTGTGGCAACAAAATCAGGTATTTTAAGTCATGTACATGAGCATATACATATGCATTGCAACATGATCCGTGGGAGATTGGGTTGATATCTTCACCCTATTACCATTTCCCCCTGCGGTAGAAGAAGAAAGCATCACAGATCTGATTGGTCAGGTGTCAGCAGCATTTGACACACACTAAAATGGCCTGAAGAGGAATTCATTCATAAGCCCTCATTTGCATCCATGTACACACATATATGGAATCTGTTTCTCTGATGTTGCATTACCCCTCTATCTCTGAGCTCTTCTTTCCCCTCCCTCTGTCCTGACGGAGCAGCCAGTGTGTGAAGTGCGATGTCAGGCCCTCCTGCTGCTCGTCGATCATGATTTTCCTGGTAGAGCTCTCAATAACTCAGCAGGCCCTCATGCGCCATGAGAGCGCAATTAGGTCGACTGACAACTGCATTTTTCTCCTCAGGAATAAAGTGGCGCGACCCGTTGGTATTAATCTCAATGGAGATTTTGACTGATGTAATGAACGGATGGTTTCCCGCTGAGCTCGGTGCTGCTGTACGGCCCCCTGTCTTCCTTAAACCCAAAGTGAGGAAGAGGTTGTTTTTTGGAGGGGGTGAAAAGCTTCAAAAGTGGGTCAGCTTCTTTTAAAGGTTGGCGCAGTCCAAAGTAAAGGTCACGCATTCTTTTTTTAAAAGCTCAAGACATGAACGTGGAAGATGAAAAATGGGACCGTGTTAAAGGTGCTGCTTCGGGAAAGGGACATTTGTATCATGTATGATATTTACCTCCAAATAAAAGTGACCTTTGAATACAAGGCTGTTTTGATTTTCACAACCTTTATTTACAGGAATCTTGTCCATGTTTGACATTTCCTCTCATGGTGTGCATCCAAAGCCAGGGTTCAGAGGTTTCTGATACACAATAAATATCTGTTGAAAGTGCTTCACATATGTGTCCAGTGCATTGGGCTACAACTGGGCACAGGCACTTACCTGCGCTGTGCTTGTATACGGCATATGACTTAAGCCTCAGATTTATCTACGTCTGTAAACTGTATGCTGATTCACAAACCTGGTAGACCCATCTAACGGCTGACATTTTGCCATGCATCACTTTTCTTGGTGAGATCAAGGCATGTGTCGCCTCTGGCTACAGCTATGTTCACATATCCAATCTGACCCTTCACACTCATGAGAGTGTGACTGCTCAAGTAGTACAGTGTGCTCTTTCCATATGAATTAATGAACAGGTCAACTGTCAGAAAAGGGATGCAAAAATCTCTGATGATGTGAGATGATAAGACTTTCTTTCAGCTAAGGTCAGTCTGATGTAATCTAACCCTTGAACACAGCGCTTGGTGGCAACAGTATGTGTCTTAAAACCTGGAAAACAATTTGCACTTCAGGTTCCCTTGCCTGGAAGTCTTTGGTTTTTTTGGTTGCTTGCAGGAGTCTAAATGAGACTACAGAGGTTATCAGGGACATTAAACTTCATCACATAACATAGAGACTCATCCATTCACTAGTCTGTCTTTATAGGTCGATTTTAGCCACAAACTATAGTAACAATCTTACAAAGCTCTACAACAAGCTTAGTGGTGGTGACATTGAAGTCATGTCATCGTGATATAGTTTGTTTATAGCCTAACCTTAGCCTTTTACCGCTGGCAGTTTCATTCCAGCTTCATAAATCGTCAACATGGTGTCCATCTATGAAGATTATCTTGCTGAACAAAACATGCCAGTGTCATAAATTTATTGAGATTATTTCCTGCCAATTGAAAATTCCCTTAGGCTTTTTGTGGAGGGAACCAGGGCGATGCAAACATGAGGGTTAGCCTACAAAAATATATCAACCCTACAGCACTCCATTACAGTCTCACAGTAGGAAGCAGTTTTACTACTGATGATCTGTGGGCGCTTCACTACTGGTGAACCTTCACCATGGATGTGCTAAAGCAGCTGCCGGCACTTCCTGTTTTCTTTCAAACCATGAATGTGACAGCATTGACATTGATGCAAATAGGAGAGAAGAAGTTGCTCCATTTTAAGCTGCCCGTGTGTTATTTCCACTTTCTGGTTTGGTTGAGCTGAAGTTGATGAGCAGGGGTGCAACTGTTGAATTGTTACATTCTTCACTGATTTCTTCACTTGGATTCATTAGGAAAATAATCCTTCATTTGTTAGTGATGACATTGTTGGGTCCTTCTGAGAGAAAGCCATTGTTTTCTCTCCCTTCTACAGACCATTTTGTTTTTGACCAACCATTCTACTGAAGCTGGAGCTGCTGTGCTTGTTGTACCTTAAAGAGGACATTCTCAGCATTTCAATGATATGAACTCAGTGAGCACATTTGAACTTGTGGGAACTTAAGTTAGCAGTTTTAAAAAGTGCACACTTGAACAACAGAGGAATGCTTTCTTTAGTTCACAGTGTTGCTGAAGGTTATGTTAGGTAGGGATTGAATGTCAAAGGAACGTAAGATATGAAGTTTCTATGTACCTAGCGAGGGAATTTACTTATTTTCAGTGTGCATTTCTTGTTAGATTAACAAAGAACTGACCCTGACATGATTTGAACACGTAACCTTCTGATCTGGAGTCAGACATGCTAGCGCTGGGCCACGGAGATGATTTCTATCAGGTGGTCCAAGTATTACCTGACAAACCAAATTGTTATGGTAGTGAAAGGCTAAATAGAAAAAAATAAAAGCAGCCATTCTCAGAATTGGGAGAAAAGTCTAATTGTTTAACTTTGTCCATGTGAGGACTCACTAACAACCTCTTTGCAAAGGTTTGTCCCTGACGTGATTTGAACACACAACCTTCGGCTCTAGAGTCAGATGCACGCCCGTTGTGCCACAGAATCTCGAAAATGATTTTGGAACTGGCCAATCCATTATACAGACACTGGTTTAGCTTGAAAACTTCCGAATATGTTGACTACAACATATGTGACTACAAATGATGATGAGTATTTCTTTCTGTAGCCATAAACATGTTAATTTCACCAACTCTTGAAGCTGAGAACTGTTTTTATATATTTTGTATGTTTTTGTGTGGAGTAATGAAGTTAAAGCTTACTGATATTCACATCTAACAGAAAGATGCAGGGAAATGTGCTCGTGAAATTAAGAGCAGATTTGAGTTGCTTCCAGTCTTAGAAAAGGACAGATTAAAGTAGCTTCAGCAAGACAAAAATCATGCTGCTTCCTGCCACAGCTTTTAATCATACCTTTAATGTCTATCTATCTGTTTTACTTAAGCCTTTCAAATGGTACATCATCATTATTGCAAAATCTGCAAAGTTAATCAGAAGTAGAAGATGAAGTCCTGATGCATAAAGAATCAATGTTTAAGGTGTTGACTCAGTATTTTATAATTAAGAAGTCCATTCTTTTGCTCACATTACACTGAGATGATGCATGATGGTTATAAATCCGGTGAGTATCCAGCTATTAGTTTTAATTTTTGTTGAAAGTGTGAAAAAGACAGCTTTGCTAATCAGCTCTGTTTGGTGCTACAGATGAATAAAAGGACTGCCACGTGCAACAGTCATCCACATCAAGTTGAAAAGACCTCAGCCACACAGAGCTCAGATGCTAAAAATCTTAAAAACTAAAACTTTTTTTTTTGCTTTTGATTCTGATAACTTTGAGGATCCTGATAGCAGATGTAAGTCTAATTTAATTATCAAGATGATAAAGTATTTTTTTTCCGGAGTCTGCTTCTTGTTTGATCCCAGTTTGTATCTCGTCATGTGATCTTGTAAATCACAGCGTGAGCTCTGCTATTTATTCTGGAAGTTAAGCTGCTGAATGCTGAACTGGCTCATCGCTCAGTTTCAATCTTCACAACCAAAGAAGCTCCAGGTTGGCCCTGTGAGGAGCAGGTAGCAGAAAGCGGGTAGCTGCAGGTTATTCTGGCTGTCTGACATTTCCACTGACCGTGGAGAGAAGCAGCCGGCCGTCTCAAGGACAGCAGGACTGACGCACAAGCGAGAGAGGAACACTAGCAGGGGCCGAGGGACAGAAAGATAAAGACGAGGAGGGCGATTTGGTGATGGAGATAGGGGGGGGGTGGACGAGAGAGGTAGACCGAGAGTGAAGGGAGAGAGTACAGCAGTACAATTCATCAGTCTGGCTAAATTAAGCAGATTGCCCAATGTGGTCCCCTGTGTGAATATGAAGAAATGTGCCTCTTAATGTGATTGCCAGTGGCGGCCACGCCATAACTCAAGGTTGAGGTTGGATGATGCGAGTGTGCGTGTGTGTGTGAGGGGATTATACGAGGACATTTACAATGTGATGATGCCAGGCGAGCATCAAGGAGAGCCGAAGCTCAGGCCAGTCAGCAGCTTCACCTTGTCGGATGCAGGCGAGCGAGCCAAGCTAACAGCTAAGAGCATTGAAACAACATGTCCTCATACATTAACCACTGAATGGGTTGACTGTGACTTCCACAGCACAAACTACCATATATGGGTGGTGGAGGGTATCAGTGACAGGCTTACCAACTTCATCACCAGAATATATGTTGGCAAATGTTCTGCATATTTCTTTGGGTTCAGTTTGATGTTGTGACAGCTCGCTTGTGCTCTGGTCAGGTTCAGGCACAAATACCACTTGGTCAGGGTAAGAAAAAAAACATCTTGTTTTGGTTTAACTGTTCAGTTCAACCCAATTACCATTTCTGTAAATGACAGCTATGTCCATGGTTGACTTTTGTACCAAACATGAAATTTCCTTTCACAATAAACACTTATTTTCTGACTTTCACATCAGGATGTGGAAGAGATGGTGGTGACATACTTGCCACAAGGCTGCCAAACACTGTTAGGAGATTCACAGTTGTTTTTGTGGCAATCGAAACCGGTATTCTAAACCAAACCAAGATGTTTTCCCAACCCTAATCAAGTGATTTTTGTACCTAAACCTAAGCAGAGTATAATCACAGTGTTGTGACGAGAAAGCAATAGATCAGACCTAAAACATTAACATACAGAAATGTTCAGTTGGCTCCAGCTCAACAAACATACCTGAAAAATGTCCCAACATCTATTTAAAAATATCTAGTGGTCTCTCACTTGGCAGCCATCTTGCCCAGCTGTAATGCCACCACCCACTTGATATAGCTTGTATACACATAATATGGCATAATACATGGAACATCTTGGTTTTGCAGAAACATTAAATACCAGCAGCATTTTGAGGTGACTGGTCTGGGCCTCTGGACTTTTGTTGTCATGTGGCTAATATTTTGAAATGGCCACACAGTTTGTTGTGTTTAGGAAAAGATCATGCTTTGGGTTAAAATATGAACATTAAGTTACATTACATAAGTTGAAACAAGTCAATGTTGACTTGTGTTTACAGGGGAGACATGAACAGCAGTCTTCTGAGTGAAAGCCGGGTTGTGTTTGACTGACCATTCTTCCCCATTCTCCTCCCTTTGTGCACTGTGTAGCTCTTTATACTACCTCAAATGACTTCCTCTGTTGCTCCTATCATAGTTACTATGATATTAAGTATAAAAGGTTTAATGAATTGTTCCTACTTGTCTCCCTTATGTAATTCTGTCTTATGAGCTGTAGTCGTCTGTCTGTTGTGTATGCTTTTTTTTTCCTTTAATGAAATTCCGTTACTCCTGGAGCCTGGGTTGAGGTACAGAATAAATATCAGGCAAGGGAAATTTTTGATGAACCTGAAACTTGAGCTGTAAACACAGAGTTGTGGAAGGATATAATCCATTTGGGACAACCTGCAGGTGCACTGGTCATGACGCAAGTCTGCAGCTCCGCATCAAAGTCTGAGGTCTCCCTGTGATGTCTGTGGCCTCTGCTGCTGTGTTCACGCCATCTGTACCTGCAGGATTCTGACTGTGCAGTGATATTATAGAGTTGTAATGTGCCAAACACCACAGTCTACCAGACAGTATAAGAACAGTTTTCCACTGATAAATACAGCAGAGAAGTGCTTTGAAGAATGTAAATGGTGTGTAATTTATGCCTGTGATTGTCCTATTGGTACATCTACCATACTTAAACACAAAGTACATTCTGAATTTGAGGTCAAGCAGACTTTTGACAGATATAATGAGAAAGAGATGTGCTAATACAAAAGAGTTTGTCCAAAATGACATACATACATACGTATCATACATACGTACAATGTTGGCGGTGGCTGAGACAGACAAATAGACTGAAACATTTAAAAAATGACACTTGGTGCATGTTACTGAGATATTCGTGCTAATAAATCAAATAATGTCTCAGTCCTATGGCAGTGAGAGTGAAATTGAGAGCAGCAAACTACAAGAGAGGTGCTGTCCTGGATGTGTTGCTGTAGAGAGAGACCAGTTTCCTGTTGTACCGTCCTCATGCTGTAGTTACTTCTTCTCACAGTGTCGGATCCATTTCAGATATCTTCCACTCTTCCTGTTACAGCACTGCCTCCTATAGCAGCCATCGATTATCTGCTCTGATATGAAAAATGCTCAAGTTCAGGCCTTTCCTCAAGTCTTCCCCTGAAGACTGTGAGAGTGGACATGATGACCTTTAGTAATAGATAAATGTTAGTAAGACTCTGCTTTCATTAGGAGACTGGAGCTATTGATCCACCGCTCAGGCCTGCTGCTGAACATGGGCTCGAAGCGTTTGTTCGCCTTCAAGCAGCAAAGCCAACTGTTAAACAGAGGTGGCAAATGATACTGAACAGGCAGCAAAGAGGAAGTAAACACATACAGAGCACATACAGTACAGTTATTCTTTGGTGCTGCTGTTCTCAGACTCTTCAGTCACTCAGTTGATCAGAACAGCTGCTGGACAGAGGGTCAATCACACCGCTCGACTGTGACCTGTCATTGTATCAAGAGACTTCACACAGACCAGAGGTGGTCAGCCTGCGTCCAAATGTTAATTAATCTGTTTGGTTCAAATAATGCTGTATTGCTGCAAGTGCAAACCCACCATGATGACACCCATTGGTTTGTGGACTACAGTGTTGAAGTTGAGCGAGTTATCATGGACATTTTGGGAGACAGATATGACCACATTTAGATAAAGGCAGAGCTGTGGAGGATATCCTAAATGAACCGGACTGGGAACCCAGGGACACACCACGGTATCAACTTGACAATCACAAAGTAGTCATGCCCTAAAGTATATCCTGACTAAAGTCTATTTTACTCTAAATGGGACCATATCTTACTAAATGAACATCATAGTGTGTTGAAGAAGACTTTAAACTAGAGCTTAAGACCATAAACTCATTAGGAACCTGTTTACTAAGCTAATTTCAAATGATAATTAGGGTAATTTTCTCATAAGATCACATACAGTCAGAGCTGTTCTTTAAACTAGTGGAGTTGTTCCCTGCCAGGTATGAAGAGTTCAAGTTCAGGTTCAAGGCACTTCTGCATGCACAGCCAATGACCTCTAATCTGATCCGATCGCTCTGATCAGGTGGGACGTTATAATCACAAAATCTGAACACAGAAAAGTTCAGTAAATGTAAGGTGTGTGTCAGTGGAACCAATTTCTGTTCCAGGAGAGCTGCCCAGTGAGAACACGACACCCCCACCGAGCATCAATAAGGAATCACATTAAGAACAATCACAGGCAGATGGCATCCTGCATCCACAGTCTGAGCAGCACAATCAACTAATCGATGGAATCCATTTACAGAAATACAGCCAGTGTGCTGATTTAGAAAAGTTGGTGAAAAGTTAGTCAGCAAAACATTTTGGGTTTTGTACTGGAGTTAAATTGAAAAAGTTGATTGTGTCTGATGAAATCACACTTTTGCTTGGGATGTCATAAATAATACAAAACAATGATTGAAGAATATTTTGCATTCAAACAACACAGAGGGGAAGTTGCAGAGGGGAATTCTAAACCTTTTTATTAACCAATCAAAATAAGAATTGTCCCATTTAAACAATAAAGCCAGATTGCTTTACAGCTGTGTTCTCAATGTGAATATGTAGTGATGAGTGTTCATCCACTTACCAAAAATGGCAAACTATTAAAGAATTCAACATAGATGACGATAGATACCCATCTTCGACACAGGGAGTTGATCAAATGTGCGCCAAATGGGATAAGATGTCCGACAGAAGAGGAATGCAAAACATAACATAACTTCTGCACATGTCACACAGCAGTCCCAATCATATGTGTTGTTCCCTGTAAACACCAGACTCTATGAATCCCATCGCAAGTAAACATCTGACCTGAAATCTCCAACTGAAATGATTTCAACTGTAACATCTGTACGTTTGTAACTATTTTAGTAAGTCTGATTAACTTACCATTGTCTTCTGGTTTCGCACTGGACATAATCAGCTGTCTTCTGCTTGTTTGACTCGACCATCCATCCCTGACCCCCTCCGCATACAGACTTTGTCACTGGTCGTTTTCCCGATCGTAAACGGTCTGGGTGTAAAATTAAACAATGGCCAACACTATTAAAAGCAGAGCAGTTGTAATAAACTGCATTTATCTTTTATCCATTCAAAAATTGTTGGTCTGAAAATGCTGCTGGATGGCACTGAACAAACAGCCTGTGACTGAACTGTCATTAGTTTGCATCGGTAAAAATGAAAATTGAAAATACGTCAAACTCTATTTCACTGGGAGCATTCAGGCAAAACCACAGTTGTTTAGGAAGGAGAGGGTGCTTCACTCTGTCTGTTGATGAATTTCTTCATCAGAGATTTGTACCCCGATCCTTCCAGTCCCACAGCTGCTGGTCTGAGCTGTGCCACCCTCCTCTACGTGCACCACTTTCTGCAGCGGTGGGTCAGACAGGCCGGTCAGCCCACTCCAAACAACGACCGAAGCCAATTACAGCCTGCTGCGACTATAAATAACCACCACAGCACTTTACTGTGCATTTACATAAAGAGCTATAATGGCTGTGTAATGGTTTAAATATTCATCATGCTTCCTTTGCATTCCACTTTCCACTTGCCACTTTCCGCTGAATTATAAAAAGGAAATTGTACTGTTAGGAAGCTTCCTGTTTCTGTTGGGGTGAGCAACAAAGAAAACTTTGTAATGATAATAATGATATAGAAATATATGCTGTAGCTAACACTTCCACAGAGAAATAAAAACTTTTAATGAAATGTTAGGGTTTTTTTTTATGTCAAATTGTGAATTGTTTTGCTTATGCAAGGATCTGAGGGTAGAGGATATTGTATGCTGTACAGATTGTAAAGGCCCCTGAGGCAAATGTGTGATGTGTAGTATTACAAATAAAAATGACTTGACTTGACTCACATGAGATATTTCCATTATCCCATTATTTACCCAGAGGTCTGAGACTGAGGTAGAAGCTTTCTTCCCTAATAAAGACATCATCTCCATATTCAGCAGCCCCCCCCCCCCAGTCTTTCTGTGTGTGAGCGTGTGTGTGTGTGTGTGTGTGTGTGTGTGTGTGTGTGTGTGTGTGTGTGTGCGTATTCTTAGTTCCAGTAGCACTCAGCCTTGTGATCCCTTCAGTGCCTGCAGGCATTAGAATCAGAGTCACGTTCCAGCGGACACTTCGGACAAAACGGTCCTGAGGAGTCTGTGTGTGTGTGTGTGTGTGTGTGTGTGTGTGTGTGTGTGTGTGTGTGTGCAGAAATAGAAAGTGCTAGCGTAATATCACAGAAGACATTATTAGAATATCAGAGCATCGTACCTCTCTGTCAGTGAGCACACTGTAAGTAGGCAGATTATACATGGGGGGGTCATCCTCTGGGGAGCGGGAATGTGGAGTAAAATTAAAATCCTTCTGAAATCAGGAAATCTCCACAGAGATTTAGTTTTATGACGGCTGACACTCTAGACCAGTGGGAGGATTTTGAGCCCACAAAAACACCAGATTAGGATTCATCCACTGGGGACCATGCAGTCTAACTCGATGGTGGCAGTCTGACCACCAGTCATTGAGTGAATTTTTCTGGACCAGTAATTTCTAGGATTGATAGCTCAACAGGTAACGGAAGCAAAAAAGTCCCAATCATATTCTGAATTGAGCATGCTAATTATTAGCCATAATGCTGGAACCATCTAAAACAGACTTACCACAAACTCTGAGACCAGTGACGGACTGATAAAATCTGCGCCACTATCCCTTGTGGACCATTTGAGCCAGTCAACCAATCAGAGTGCAGCCCTAACCTAATATAACTTCTCTCAACTCCCTTTGCTTTCCTTCCAAGCGTCCATAAAGACATGATACAAAATTACTATTAAATATTTTCCAAAATGTATGTTAACCAATCTGTATTTACCGACCACTACGACCCTCTACATCACAGTCATGGTTACCCTCTACAGTCACAAATTTTTATATCGGTCTGCATTGTTTTGTAGCTAAATGTCTTATTTAGATATTCAAAAACGTGTATGGTTGATATAAAACAAATCTACCTGCATTTTTTAATTTGATTATTTGTTTGCAAAACTAAAAATGAAGCAATGCCTTCTGGGAATTTGAAGACTGATTCGAGTAGACCATGACTGCGTGCTTGTTGGAAGTTGGAGATTGGAAGTTGACTGGGATTAAGCTAGCAAAATATGAGTCGAGGCATCAAGAGACACAAGGGGCGAGCGGAGACAAAGAGAGATATCTAAGAGAGCACTGTTGGCTGGCGGTGAAAAATGCTGCAGACTGGCTGAGTTGTAAAATCAAGTGCAGCTTGAGCTAGCACTAGCGCTAACACTGCTAGCACTAATGTTCGCAACACGGCTGAGCCAGCACACCAGGGAGAAGGACACGACAGCGAGGAATATGAGCAATAGCAGGAACAAAACGAGCAAGAGGAGGATGAAGAGGTAGACATGGATAACTGCGTGACGGTAAGACATGTTTTTATTATGGAGCGGCTGGCTCTGATGATTTATTAATTTGTTTTATGCATTGGGGTTGTGCGTTGTTCTGGTGCAGTTCTTTATAGCATGGGAACTGTCAAAAGTTGCGCGCAAAGTTGGCTCCCCTCCGCACTCATATCTGCTCTGACTCAGAAGCTGCCGCACTGCTGCTGCTGCTGCTGGAAAGCCTGCCGCTAACCTCTTCAGCGTGGTACAGTCCTGTCGGAGCTCAAGGTTAAAAAACAGCATTAAAACAGTTTAAGTGTTGTCTTCCTTGTGGCTCAGACTTGTACACCCTGGGCGTTTTTTTTGCACTGTGCTCCCTGTTTCGGCTTAGCATGCTGCTTGGTCAACTCAAGGAGAGCATCATAAGAGCAGAGCCGTCAGCGCCATTTGCGTTTCATTTGTTGCAATCAGTGTTTAAACCTGTGACGAGAGCATCCCTGACTGACTGAATTGCGTTGATCAAGGAGAAAACAGGATTTCTCTATCTGACAAGCTGCTTTTTTTATTTGTATTTATTTTTTTTGGAGATGATGAGGAAAAACCAAGGTTGTGAAAACCAACAAATCAGGCCAACAAATCAGGCCATGGATTGGTGTTTATAAGAGGAATCATTCACAGTGGTTTATGGGCTGAGTAGTTTTAAAGTAATCATGTACACAGTCTCGCCTTTCCAATTCTCTCTGAATCAAATGTTTTCTGATCACAATTTCATCTGGAGGTTTCCTGGTTTGGTTCCAGGCTTATAACTCTTAATCGTCAGTGAACTGAAATTCGCTTCCAGGAGGAGAGCTGTTCAAAAAAGTGACTGTGACTGTTGAGCTCTATTGTTCAGCTGTTCTGGTGGTGGAGTCAACACCGATAAAAGTTAAGACAGATCCTCACAAGAATATACATTAATTCATTGAAAATGACCGTATTATGTCTGTTTTACTTTAATGCAGTAATCATAACTCGGACATTAATAATACACACAGGAGATTAAGAGCGGGTGGCTCTGAATTATGTAAGTTAAATGACTTCAAGGTTAATATAAAAAACAAGTTATTATTAATGTAGGGACGATTATATAGCATGCACCCAGCGCCACATCATTTATAGACTAAGCTAATGTGCATTGCACATCCTTAATTATGCCTTTAAAAATGAATTTAACAAAAGGCAAATTAAATAAATACAGCACAAAAAGGGAAAATTAAATCCAAATATTTTTTTTGTGTTGTTTTTTGTCTCAGTTTTATGTTGCTAGACTTGGAGCAGTTTATCAGAGAAACTGTACAGTAAAGTTCACTGATTTTCAGCCATTTAATCTCTCTTTTAAGTTTATTCTGACCTCATTTAAACACTTTAATTCATTTTATTTCCCTCTTTACTGCGAGTATTGAGAGGAAAAGCACTCCTCCTCACTCTGAGATCATTGCTGGTTCTCTGCTGAGCTCCATCAGATCCCTCTTCAATAATCTCCTCTGTGTGTAAGATTCATCTAAACTCATCAATAACTTCTTATCACACTGATTTTCTCCCTCAGGGGATCTGTGAGGGGCAGAACTCGTGTCCAGCTAGTGACACCTCCGCTGGCCAATCAGAGGCGGGCTCCGGGACCGCGTTGACCAATGAGAGCATCCTGTAGGAGTGTCAGAGCACGAGGAGCGTTTTGTGGAGTTTGCTAAATGACTGCAGCAAGAAAACCCAGTGTGGGTCGGAGCGCACCGAGGCTGGCTCTGCTGTCTACACTGTACCTCCGCGCGCGTGTGTGTGTGTGTGCCAGTGTGCGTGTGTGTTCGCCGGGCTCTCCTGCCATGGAAGAGCGTCCACGTCGGTCCGATACGCAGCTGTCTCCGGTGTTGTAACACTCTCACAGCTCCTGAGGGGATTGGGTCGTGGTTTTTCTTTTTTTTTTTTTCTTCTTTTTTTTTTCCCCCCCCTGTCCTGACGGAACCGCTGTCCGGATGGGAGCGGATGCGGAGCGCAGCAGCAGCAGCAGCGGCCGCCGGTGCGTCTCCAACTTGACCACCACCAGACAATGGGAGTAGCTGAGCCGTGCTGCCTCAGCGCCAAGTACTACTACTACTACTACTCGCCCCTGGGAGACAAGTACGAGAGGAAGCAGCAGCAGCAGCAGCAGCAGGAGGAGGTGAAGAAGAAGGAGAGGGAGAAGAAGAAAAGGAGGCAGACTTGTTCTACCTGCAGACCTCCTTCTCTCAGCAGCAGCAGCAGCAGCAGCAGCAGCAGCAGCAGCGCCGGGACTCCCGCAACAGCCCGTACGCACGGATCCAGAGCGACGCGCCGGCTCCCGCCTGTGGGATGCATGTGAGAGAAAGCTTGCAGATGTGAGAGAGGAACTTCTACGTGTGGGTCTATTATTCCGTGAGTGGAATTAGGGGATATAACGCACAGCGGTCTGGAGACGCAGCCTCCCGCCAGCCACAATAGCCTCTCTTTTTTTTTTTTCTCCACCACTGAAGGAATATGTCTTATTTTTTCCCCTTCAAACACTATGGATCGCACAGACTGGACTTAAAAATAAGTGGGTTTGTCAATTAACAGAAGCGTGTGAGCGGCGAGTCCCCCCCCCTTCCTCCTCCTCCTCTTCCTCCCCCCTGTCTGTCCCCTCAGGAGCCTGAACCTTGGACGAGCTTCCTACTCCCCGCAGCCTCTCCGCCTGCCGCTGTCCGCGGTCCTGAACGCAGTGTCGGGGTGGATTTCAGTGGATTTCCCCGGCTCCACCGGAGGCGCAGAGAGCAGACACAAGCATGATTTCACGGCCGGTGAGGTCATGAGCATCCCCCGGCTCAGCACCGGCTACCCCGGGATCTGAGACCCAGAAACCAGCGGAACATTTTCGGCTCACCTTGGAGGTCATAAACCGTCCCCACAACCCCCCCTCCCCTCTCCTCCTCTTCCTCCTCCTTTTCCACCACTAAAGGATTTTTTTTTCATCATCCTCTGAAGAGTGTGACCCCCCCCTCCCCTCTCCCTCTCCCTTCAGCAACACCTCCACCCCCCCTCTCTCCCCTCCAAACAAAATGAGACTGGCCAAAATGTGCCGACTAAACGCGCTGGGGATCTATTTGTGGGAAACGGTAGTGTTTATCAGGTAAGCAGAAGCATGAAATGGACTTCATGAGTGGAAATAATGATGTGTGTGAAAGATAACATGGACATTTGCATTTTTATTGCTTTGGGACGTGCGTGAAAATGAGCGAGTCCTCCAGGAGGCGAGTTCCTGTGAAAGTTGCCTTTGGGGTTGTGCGTGTTGTCGCCCATGTGCACGTCAGCCCGCACATGCCAGCGGTGAGTTGAATTAAGGCGCATTGGGATCCAGGCAGGGTTGTGTTCGGGGAGGGGCGCACAGCGACCACTAGTGGGGGGTTTGTGAGCTGCTCCTCCAGAAAGTCAACAGGCATGTGGAGAGGAAACTCTCCAGGCACCACATGTGTCGTCATTGAGATGATGCTGTGATCTGTGACTGGTAGTAGCCACTGATGCTGTAGCCTGTGTGGGTCGTGTCAGTCAGCCAGAGGAGGCAAGATGAGATTTATGTCTACTTGAAGGAGAATCTTCATCCAAAACAGTGAAAAAGTGCATTTATTTCCCGAAAAAATTGGGCCTGAGGGCTGGGTTGTAACTTCTTCTTCCTTACAAGAATCCATAAATTGATTACAAGCTACCCATGATGCTGCTGATGATGATCTGGTTGCACATCAAGTTAAATCTTAAAAAACATCACAGAAAAAGAAAACCATGTGCTGGTTTTTCTGAGTTCTTTTTTACACGTCAAGGTGAACCCACTTATATCATAGTGTCTGAGACCACACTAAAAATCTCTCATATCGTAACTTAAATCTTTAAAAAAAAAATCAGTTCAAGTTTAAGGATTCAGAAAGTAAATGAAAGTGTCAAGCAAAGCAGAGCTTTATGAGCGTTTAAATCTTGGATTTCTAAAGCACGATCCGGCAGGCTCAAGATGACCTAAAATCTCAAGATCTGTACATCAAGTTTAGTTTCTTGAGAAACAGAAAAAAAATAAAACTTCATCGTAGAAACAGAATTTGCTAACAAATGGACATTTTCTGTGTCGAATCTTTAATAGTAATACAATGAGAATGCACCTTTTTTCCCGAAAAAAAAAAAAAAAAACAAAACAAAAAAAACCCTCATCTCATTTGTCTCGACTGTCTCCCCGGCTCAATAAGACAATCAGATGTTTTAAGGCTTGGCTGTTATTTCTTCATTCATTACGAGCGATCCATTAATTGATTAACAGCGATCCATACTGCTGCTGCTGCTGCTTCACTGATTTTACACCAAGCTAAATCCAACAAACTCCAAGGGGAAAGAAAACAACAAATGAGTTATTTTGTTTGTTTATCTCATACAGTGAGGTCCTAAAGTGAAAGACCACACTGAAAGTATCCTGTATTATCAGGTAAACCTGGAATGAATTGGAAAGTTTGCAGGATCAGATAGTAAATGTTAGAGTTGAAATCGTTATTTCAAGCAACGAGGGCAGGCATGTGACCCAAACCAACTGGATTTTCAGAAAATGGATCACTTGTATCCAAAGCACGATCAGGCAATGACTACATAATAGAAAAAGATCAACTTGTGGCACTTATTTCCCCACTTATTTCCTTAGCAAAGCTACTGTCAAAAACAGGCTGATTTGACTTTGAAATACAAAGAAAAATGTGCCTGTCAGCCTGCTCGTACAGGTGAGTTGAAGTTGCATTAGATCCAGGCAGGATTGAAGCACGCAGCGACCACTAGTGGGTGATTTGTGAGCTGCTTCTCCAGAATGTCAGCAGGTAGTGGATAGAAAACTCTCAGGGCACCACATGTGTTGGCCTTAAGATGATGCTCCGATTTATGATTATTTATGACACACCTGCTGTTTGAGCCACTGTGAGTCATGTCAGAATGCTTTCTGTCCACTTAAAGGATTTCATCTCATTCATTTCCCAAGAAACCTCATCTAATTTGTCTGATTTGTTGCGAGGCTTCGGTTGTAATTTATTCCTTCATTACAAGAATCTATTAATCGATTAACAACGATCCATCCTGCTGCTGCGGCTGCTGTGCTGGTTGCACATCAAGCTAAATCTGAAAACAAATCAGTAGCCACTTTTCTTTATTTTCAGGATTCAGAAGTGTTGTTTTCCTGCTGCCAGATATTTTTCTACAGTCGGACATATTTTTTGCATATCCCTTTTTCCCCTCCCTGGTGTGCCCATGTTGATTTTGAGGTCATCTCCAGTTCCCCTCCCTGCTGCAAGCAACATTTAGTCATCCCTGCTGCCTCCAAAGTTGCCTATTCATCAGGGCCCTGTAACAGGCTGTATGCTGGGCCGCTCAGCAGCCAAATCCTTGTGTTGATGTCGCAGCAGTAGGCGGGACATATGGGAGCACTGCTGTGCAGTTGGTTGTCAAGGGGCCGTCATTTTTTTTTTTTTTTTTGTTGACAATGGATATTAGTTTGTGCTTTTGTGTGGACCCATGCAGAGCAGAATTCAGCTGAAAGAAATGGGCAGATGATTGTTGATATCCAGTTTGACCAGAAAGGTGCTGACTGTAACATTTTGTAAGTCTAGTAGACATTTGTAAAATGTGATTCAGACTCGACACTCATATCACAAACCTAAGCAAGACCCAACAAAACCGCAAAGATAGAATGACAAAATTAATGTTACTGTCATTTTGAAGACATTTCTGGATCATTAGAGGACTGTGTGTTCGGTGGATCAGACAGTAGGCTTGAGGCGACTCTGGGACGGCTAATGCTTTATTGACAAGGTGAAAGCATGGTCGCTGCCCCTTACAGGTTTTAAATACAGGTTTTGTCAGGCTCACTGTGTTCAGGAGGCAAAAAGTGAATTGCTAATTTTTTCTACCTTATCAGTAGCCCCCATGATATAGTGCTTGAGGTATTGGTGTGACTTCCGTGTCCTGTCATTTAACCTTAACCAGCCATTTCCAGGATGCTAATCTTCACTTTACAGTGCTTGATATGGCATACCAATGATTCATAGAAACTTTATAGAGTAATTACACTATAATATTTGCTTAACCCACTCTTGAAAGTGCCGCTGGTATGTCAGTTATTATGGTGACTTTGTTACTCATGCTAGTTCCACCGAGCACTGGAAATATTACCCATAACCATAACCTCTTGAGTAAGGTCAGCGTTTTCATTTTAAGTTGTGCTTCTGCATGATGACGTAGTGATGGGAGAAGTATTCAGATCTTTTATTTATGTTGAAGCTGCACAAACACAACACGCATTAAAGACACTGAAATAAGGAAAAGTACTGCATTCTGAATGTAACTGGTAAAAATCTACGTGCTTGTATGTATAAAAGGTATAAGTACACATGCAGTGTTAGAATATATATAATGATTACTGATGCGTGTAGCTGGTTGAGGCGGAGCTCATTTTTACTACTCATTTTTCACATTTGAGTTCATTAACTAGTCACAGGGAAACTTAAACATTCAGTCATACTTCATATGTTGGATTTAACTTAACGAATCCGCCTTTAACATCCCTCTACGTCTTTGAGATGATTATTGTTTGCTTGTTTTCTATTATGGTAAGAAACTGCATATAAGAGCCTGGTTACTTTACCAACTATTTCTCCCAGTTTACACTCAATGCGAACTATCTCCCAGATATTCCCTAGAATTGGGGACTGTGTTGGGGTCCTGCTTTGCATTCCAACCTACAGGCTCCCTGCACATTTTGCTTTATTGCGTCACGTGAGGATATTACTTCCCGACTTGGCCTCCGAGGTATTCCATTATGTGAACTATCAAAGGCGTTTTTCTACCTGCTGCAGCGACTCCCTCATTTCCATTGAACAAGGCAGCCGTTTACAGTCGGGACGGCTGGGACGGGTGGTGGTGCCGGAGGGGGGGCGGCTGCAGGAGTTTTGCATTCAGCACACACAGTTTAGTTAATGAACCAGAGTCTGGATATTGCCGTCTCAGCTCCTCGGGCCTGGACTCTGCAGCTCCCTGCTTAATTGATATCTCTTTCCCCCTCTGTCCCAACCAGACCCCCCCACACCTCATTCCACATTCAGCCTTATTACTAAACATTGATTAGCCTGTCAATGGCTGGGCCCAGACCTGATGAATACACATTTAATGCTCGCACATATCTCTCCCCTCTCTCTGTCGCCGCTCCTATTATTCACCAAACGAAGCAGGAGAGGAGAGCTGAGAATTTAGATCGACCTGCAGGAAATTCATCTTAACAAAAACCTTTAATCTTGTATTCAGGTTTAAATCTGAGAATTCTGTCAAGACAAGAGAAAGAGAAAGACAAGACAGTGAGATGATTTCCCCAGTGTCCAGAACACCTCACTTTTCTATTGTCTGAAGTTTTTTCTAATCGAGCGGTTTAACTTTTTAAACAAATGAAGGAGCATATTTCAAAGCGCTGTCACTTCTATGAGGAACACCAGAGGGACAAACGTCACTGACCCTTGACCTCTTAATTAGTCCCTTGGATGATTGAAGAAACCATCTTAATCTGCCGTCACATTTGTGGACGAGTCACTGGGGAAGATGCAGTACAATATGAATGACATCTTCACGTTGCGAGTGTGTGTTCACACTATAAATAAAATCTATTATAATTAATATGAATGAGGCAATTAATGTCAAATTCAGTCACAAGAAATGAAAACATTTCAGTGAAGCGATCCGGTGTTTGCCACCGCAAGCATGTGTGTTTCGAGAAGTTTTTAGAAATGAGCTGTCAGCATGAAGAAGCGAGACTTCTGCAGCAGCATCACATTTGATCATAGGAATATGACCTCTGTTTGTTTTTTAGTTATAGCAAAATATTGAAATCAGACAAGTGATGTAATGACATTCATTCATCATGTATATGTGATTTAAGTGAAGTAAAAATGAGTGAAGGGACACATTATTGTCCGTCTTTAGCTTCAGTGTGTTGATGAAAGTCAGTTCGGTTGAAGCTGAAAAGCTGAGAAGCCATTCAGCTTATTTAAACACTGACATCTTAAATATTAATATTATTGGGTTTAGTTAGAATTTGTTCTGATGCAATATATCAATACTACATTGTTATCTTGATATGAGACTGTACATGATGTTGGATTTTGGACTTTGTTAGATGGTGGAAGTGTATGGAAGTCTTGCCTTTACTTGATATTCTGAACTGACCAGACTGTTCTACTTGAGAAATTACCAATAGTCATCCCTACAATATTGTCACAGTATTGATACAAAGCTTTTTGAAAAAAAAGTAGTTTCCCATATTTGATGTTGTCAATACTTCCCAGCCCTGATCTGTGTAGTCTGCATCCATCATGTTAAATCACTGCTCTTGTTTCTTGGAGGCAAATCACATGAAGGCTTTTAATGTGGAGCAACAGGAAATCCATTGTATTTGTCAAAGTGATCTTTACTGCTTCACCCTTGACTGATGTGACTTTACAGTACATTAAACTACACTTTTAAGCAACAGTGAAGGTGTTAAGAGAGTCATTTTGCACACAGCAGTAGACAGTGGCAGTCCAGCACAATCAGAGGAATAAATGTTGGCAATTTACATTTCTGCAAACTGCAGATATGTTGAAACTTTGCATTTCTTTAGCTTAAATTCAATGTTGTGACAACCTTGTTCTGGCTTAAAATACTACAAACATGGCTGGAAAAGGTGCCAGTGTGTTAAAATATCCAGTGGTTTCATGCTTACAGATGCTGAACCATAGTCTCGAACAGTGGTCTCCAGTATGGCAGCTTGCTCGCCTAGCTAACTCCACCTCAGTCCCCTCAACCTACCCCCACGAATGTATACATGTAATGTAAAATCTGATATGACACATAGTTTTGGAATGTTGGTATGATACTGATGACACATGATTTGATGACACGTATGTGGGGATTACCGACACGTAAAATAAAAAACATTTGATTGCGGTGGCTGAGCTGGACAATAAAAAGATAAACAGATTGCTGCAGTAAGCTAACTAGCTTGAAACAAATCAGTGATGATACAGCTGGCTTGACTACCAGTATGACAGGCAATGTCACCCTATATGAATCATGAAACTCATATTACTAGTGTACAGTCGATATGCAAGCCGCAGCAGAGCAACAGACCTGAAGTGCACAAGGTGAACACAACACGCTCCTCAGGCCTCCAGCAGCACATCGTCCACTTCTATCGACCGCTGAGGCAGAATGATTAATCAAACCGTTCAGCGTTAGGCTCAGAGAATGCCAACGCACAAACCATGACCAACGGGGAATACCAATCAGTCAGTCAAAATGACTGACATGCCTTTGAACAGCCACTGACGTCTCTGCCTTATTGCTTTTCTACGCGGCAGGAGGTGGCTGTTGTTGGAACAGCAGAATTTTTAAGGGTTATTGCAGGATGCTTTGGGGAGGCTCTCCTCTGTAACATGATGTTTGTGTGCGTCTTCCTCAGTATTTCTAGATGTTTGTTAGTGTGTGTGTATCTGAGCACCCAGCTTTGTGTGCGCGTGTGTGTGTGTGTTGCGCTGAGCGTGTGTTTCAGGAAAAGAGGTTTATGCTAAAACTGGAGCATGTGTACAGTTTGTAACAAATTCCTCCTGAGGGAAATTTGTATTCACTGATTTAGATACAATTATGGGCTGGATGTATTATCTCTCAGTTGTGCGCAGGAGTGGAAAAAGAGAAGCACGGGCTTTACTGTTTACACCTTGTTTATGTTTAAAGGAGTCAGGTGTTGGAGGTGATTTGCGGCGACTCTGTGTGGTTTTACGGCCTTACTTTGCCGCAGTGCAACTGCGACAAAATAAAACATCTCCGGGTTTTTCTCCGGAGATACAAACTGCTGTTATTTTTCCATTTTTGATCGGGGGCTCTGCTCATTTCACAGCCACTTCCCTGTGATAATGCAGATTGATCGCCTCTCTCATTTCTGGGTGATTGCACAAATCGTTGCCATGCACACAACCGACCTCTGTATGCAAACTATTCATCCTCACTCGAACATAACGTGCAGAGAGTGACCTTTTCCACTATGGATTTCTATATTCAATAAACTCAAGTGGAAACAGTGAGCAGTCCATACAAACAGGTAATCTAAACATTTTACCTCTGAGCTGAAATATGGGCGCCGGCTTCAAAGATCTTTATGTGCAACACCATCAAGTAGTCGCTCAAGGGGAAAATGTATGCAGAGTCTATGGGGATAGAGTGATCTATAATTTCTATGAGCAGGACGAATGTTCATCCGTGCCTGCAGCCCACTACCTGTCAGCTGCTGGAAGGTAACCTTGAGCTGGCCTTGAAAACACAGCTGCATGCAGGGATCTCTACACACACACACACACACACACACACACACACACACACATTCATCACATCACAAGGTGAATTAAATCCGACTCCACCGGTTCAAGAAATAAATTGATGTTGAAATTTGGCGATTTAGAGAAGGTCACCCGCCTGCTTTCTTAAATTATTTTAAGTAAAGAAGACCCGGACGTCAGACATTGTTGAGTCTCAATATTAAATAAAAGTCCTTATCCTGAACCGGCAGGACTGAAATTGGGACCGGAGTGACTTGGAAAAGACTGAATGTCCTGGCTGTGTGTTCATTAAATAAAAGGTTAGCCTCCGCGTAGACAGAAAAATACAAAGCTGTGACAGAACAACTTAATGAAAAGTCATGTTACCTTGAGAGATATTTCACTTCGGCCTAACATTTTCAGTTGTGGCATTCATTAGCTGTATAAATGTTGTGACTCAGTGTTGCCTGTCATCAGTATTATCAGTCACGTTGCGGCATCGTCTGTTTTCCTACAACCACATTGTAACCCTGATCTTGAAGCATATTGAACAGAAGCCAGTTTCTGTTCTGGGTTGTTTTCTTTTTTTTTGTTTTTTTTTTTTGTGAAGTGCAAGGTCAAACTTGAAGCGCAAAATAGGGAAAGAAAATCTTCTTTCTCTGGTGCTTATTTCACTGGGGAATATCGAGCACTGTTGCTTTTACATCATATCAGAGTTTGTTGTCGCTACACTCTTGAGACTTAGACTCCAAACAGAAGACTTGACCCAGAATTGACAGCTTTTCTTCTTTTTTTGTGATCAAAAGCTTTTTAGTAAACAGTAAGAAAACAAAGACAGAAGGGCAACATACAATTAACCAGTCCATGCTCTTCCGTTGCTCCGTGAAAAAAGAACTTTAAATGTTCCTCATTCTAGGAAGTGAAGCGTGATGACACCGTTCGGATTACAGATTCATTATGATCAGCAGATCATTTATCCAGAATGCATACAGAATACAGAAATTCAGGGTTTTTCTTGGCAGCCGTAAGACCAGAAAAAAACTATTGACTTCAGATTAATATGAGAATAGTGTTAATATGAAAATAGTCAAAGAGAAAAGTTCGAAGAGAATGATTTCAGAGGCAAAAATCTAATGACAACACTGCTAGCTAACTACATTTCATTGCCAGCATCCTCATTGACTCATTGACGACTGTAACCAATAACTAACATAAAGAGCGACTTGTCTTCTCCTGTTGCCAGATCAATCACCACAGTGCTTGTTTGTGTACCAGTTACAATCATCTTGGGCGGTGCCAAACCCCAGATGCTGTGACAGTTCTCTTTGATAATAGCGTTTGGGGAAACTTGGTTCGGACATGGGGAGTTGAGGCCTTATATTAAAATGTCTAAATCCGGCAAAAGACAAGGCAACAGCTGATTGCTTGTTGGTGGTTGTGCCGTTAGTGACCGAGGCTAGTGTTAGAGCGACCCTTTATTTTCAGGGTTGATAGATTTGAGATGGTTGAGATTTCACGTAGCGATGTTGCTTTTGAAAACAGCACATAATAGCAGAGGGAAGGAGGGAAATAGGTGTCCAATGACGGGCTTCATACTGTCATTCTCACTGCTGATGATAACAGGAGAGGATCAAACCATTGTGAGGAAAAAGACGGGGGCGTTGCAATCTATTGTAACTTAGAGAAGTAGAAGTGCTTGTATTGCTACCTGGCAGCATGTTGAGTGGCAACATGTAGCTGAATTTGTTGCAGGTTCTCTGTTGCTGCTAATTGGCAGGAAATGCTGTACGTAGAGGCAGATGCAGTAAAGTGGAAAAAAAGATCAAACAAAACTTAACATAACTCCCATTAAAGTAAACTGAGAATCACAGATTGATGGTAACAGGATTATTAAAGGATCTGAGAGTTTTTAGGCAGGGACAGGCAGGGAAAAATTATTCAAGGGCCGATTTAAAACTGTGCGCTTAATTCAAACTTGAGTAATCGTCCAAATCTGTCTTCTGTGTTGCTGTGATGAATATGGAATTCAGGGGTCAGAGTTCAGGGATCAGGGTTAGTTATAGGGCTGAATTTCTGGAGCTGGCCGGGATTTATTGTGTTGCTCAAGGACACTCCAGAAAGATGGAGAGCTCAGCACACACCCCTGCCTGCCAGCTGCCCCTCTCAGAAATCATCCGGTGTCAGGAAGCATACACTCCTGCTTCAGCCAAATTAAAGCCACTGTGTTATTTATGAACCTGCCCTCAGGCCGTTTCATTTGTTCTGCAGGTACCCAGACTATATTTATCACTCACTTCTCCCATCATAACAAATCATAACATATATATATATATTTTTCTGTGATCAATTTCCCCAAGTCCTCTAATGAAAAACAATCGACTGCTCTGGTGGAGTCCGCCACCATCTCTACAATAATTAACTTCTGGGCAGGTTCATTTCCAAAACTTGATGTATGATAATACATTATTGATTAGCAGACTGAGACAGATCTGCACCATAAATAACAGAGTATATTATCAATGCCCTCTCAGAGCTGTTACTCAGTTACAGTCAGGTGGATTCTTGGAAAAGTTTGGAGCTACAGTATATTTCCGTAATTAAAGTGGAGTCAGTCAGAAGAGATATGTTAGTTTTGTTGTTCCAGTTGTTCTCTAATTAAAGTAAAAGTATTTTCGTACAGACAGCCCATCGTAATGATCATCCTGTTTGTTCAGTATCACATCACTCAGCAACACCTCATCATTTTTGAAATTCAAACTGTTGCTGAGTGAAAGTAGTTGTGGGATATTTGCTTTTCCTATAGGCTAAGAAGGTAGAACATCAGGTCACGTTCCCACAAGCAAAGTGATTTGACCGCAGGATCATTTGTGTTTTTGGTTTTGTTTCTCCCTTGTGTGTTAATTCATGTTACTTCACTGTACATTAGCTGTCAGCAACAAGCAACTACTTGCAACGAGGATGTGTGTGCTTGAATTCAGGTCAACCTTTCACCGAGCTCAGCACTCACCAGACACTCTGCCGCTCTCTCTTTTTTTTACGTTCATGACGTAAAGTACATTTCCCGTCCAGCTCCGGAACATAAACACCCGACAATGGAGGTCACCTCTGTGGAACACTGCTGCAGTCAGGTTGATAAACAGGAGTGAAGATGAATCCACTTTTTAATCCCAAAGTTAAAAAGTAATCTCTTAGTAAACAGTAGATCAGTGCAGAATCTGACTCCAGCTGTTTAGTCCTCCAGATGGTCTGACTCTGACCCGGTCCTCCCCACACAACACTCTCCAAAAGCCTTTTGTGTTGATAGAGCGACCCAAGCAGCAAAGGTTACATAGGTTTAGGTTTAGGTGACTGCTAATACAAGGGTAACAGGAAGTTTCACCTGCCCTCAGCATGTCACCACCTAGTGGTTCAGGAGTGAAATAAAACCCTTCGCGCCTTGGATCATTATAACCCGGAGACAGCTAGTAATTTGTGATAATAGCCGTGTAAAGTTTCCTTCTGAAAGTGAAATGAAAAGATCAATACCTTGCCTAGCTTAGCATAAAGGATGGATGGAGGGGGGAACTGTAAGCATTGCTCAACACTGTGTGTGTTGCTTGTTTGATATGGACACTTCCTGCAGCATAGCCTCGCTGGTTATAGTGCGAGTTACCAGATACATTCAGAGAGCATGTTTTAGCACATAAGATAGGTGTGTATATCAAGGCTAGTTGTTTTCCTTGTTACTAGTCTTTGTGCCAAGCTAGGCTGATCACCTCCTGAATCCAGCTCTGCGCTTGATGACACAGACATAAATTTGATACTGACTGATTGTTGATACTAGATCTCAGAAAGAATAGCTGAGTGTTGTTGAGGCACTCTGAGCCTGAAGGGGCCTTACCTAGTTGAGAGTTTTGCTCCTGACTGTTGTGGAACGTTTAGGCAAGTTTGAATTACAGTGAGACCGGGAGGTTATATGTCATCGGACAGAGCACAGGGCTGTTGATGGACACAGTATTAGCTCTTGTAGCAGAGACTGAACCTGTGACCTCCCTGTGATTAAAACCACTACATCCTGTTGTCAACTACTGTTTTTTGTTAACACCTTTCTGGAATTTGGCTGAATCTCTGATGCAGAAAGTAAACTTTGATTAAAATGCATTAATTAAGATACTCTGGTAAGTTTACAGGACGGTGTGGGCTCACTAGTGTCAATATCAATGATCAATACTTAATACACCTTGATAAACTGCTGCACAGGTTTGCTGTTGTCCACATGAAGTTTGAATCTCAATGGGAGCTGCTGTGTTAAAAAAAGCATCTAGTCATGGCGCTTCGAGGCACTCTGGACACTTCTGACTCTGCCAACTGTAATATGCTTTATTTGATATTAAGGCTTCTAAAAAGCTTTGAGGGCAAGTTGGAAATGAAAGTTGAAGTCTATATTTAAATCACCAACAGCAGAAATTTGCAGCGCTTCAGTCTCAGCAGGCTGCAGCTCAGATGGAGATGATTTCTCAGCATGTTTCATATTTAGTCGTACATATTTTATACAAATGAGAACATTTATAAGATCTGCAAATGACACGGCAATACATAATCTGACTGGGAATAATTCCCCCCCATTCTCTTTATTACTCTCATTGGAAATTTGATTTGTTCTGAATTGTTCATTGGATTTTACATTATATTTTAGTACTGCTATAAATATTACATTTCCTTTTTCCAGAGTTTGATTGTGTTTAAGTTCTGCAAACTTTTTTTTTTTGCATTTCAAGCATTGTTTAAGATCAGAACTAGTATCACCTGGAGACCTCATGAGATTTAGAAACTGCCCTTGCACTGTGTTTTGTGCATTTACTCAGGAATTACTGACACTGTCCCCTGCATAATCACATGAATCCTTTAGCAGCCACATTAGAATAGTTGAATGAATTGATTTTCCTACTTTCTGCATGTGTTAAATACACATTTGCAGCTGATTTTGATCAAGGAAAAGATGCTTTGACCTTTGTGTTGTTCCTAACTTTCTCACTCCTGTCTCATTTTAAATGTCAAGTAGCCGATCTCACAGCACAGCAGTGGACTGCTGCTCAGCATGTGATGTGTCCTCAGACTTCATACTTGTTCAGCTGTCTGACAACAGACAACAGATTAATGTAGAACAAATATTATGACATTTGGCAGTTTGTAGTGGAATTTTAACTTCATAAATTACAGAAAAGTCAAATTTACATTATCTTTGCAATATGATATGGTGTGATATAAATCTATTGTCAGTTTACATTGAAATTAATTTTGCAACCCGCGAGCAACCTTGCTCAAGAAGTTTACTCAAAATGTAGACATACAGTTGTACTGTTACACATAAGACATATAGAAGTACTGTGTGAAACATATCTCACAATATCCTCAGATATTCATCATAGCTAGCAGCACACTGACTTTGGTTTAGCAACAGGATAGACTGATGTATCGAAGCATTGTGAGCCTGTTGTGTCATAGAGACTCTGACGCCCTGAATTACAACTAAAAAGAGAAGTTGCATAATGAATGTGTTCCCCACATGTACTTCATGTGTGCTGACTATATATGGACATTTTTCCGGTTCATTCTGCTTGGGAAAGCAAATCTTGAGCAGAAACCAACTGAGTTGTCGGCGTGTTTGAAATGATGGCGCCACACAGCCAGCAGGGGAAGAAAATACAGGTCAACACAAGTCTGCGGTGACCACAAACAGAGAGCAAAGTGAGTGTTTACCTGGTAATCTGCTCTGCAAATAGTTCAGTCAGATTGCTCCTGAATGGACCAAAACGCCTTCTGACGTCGACTCTTTGCCCTGTAAATGTGAAAACCTGACTTTATGCTGTGGTTCCTGGTGTTGTTGGAGCAGTGGAGTGTGTGACGCTGCTCAGCCATCCGAGTATCAGGCCTTCATTTGATGAGCGAGCCAGGCGGCCTATCTGTTAGTGGCAGGGAAGCGAGCAGTCCTTTGCTTTCCTGAGTGTTACTAAATGCCAGGATGAGATCAATTAGGGATTCAGGTCTTCAGAGGCTTTAGGAACATAATGAGGAACACTTAGGACTAATGATCGGAGGCTTGCATTAGCCCACACCTCGCTCTGCGTTTTGCTTTTTCGCTCTACTCACCGTGTGCATATTAGACACTGGCACCAGACGACTCAGCTGTTTTTTCTTCTTTGCTGCCTCAGCATTGGACGCTGGTGTCCAAAGTAGCCGTGGCCAGCATTGATCTGATATAATTAAAGCAAATCCGAACTTTGATCATGGAAACCCAGAGAACAGGGCGCTCAGGGGGAAGATTATCAACAAAAGCAGATGGAAAGGCCTTGGATGGCCTTGGACTGTGTTGGCCTCAGACGGCTAGTAACGTCAGTCTATTGTGAATCACTTCAAAACACAGTGGCCCCATTGTAGGCTATTGAAGAGTGTGTGTTTACATATTATAAAGTAATGAAAGTAAAAGCTGAGTTGAAAAGTATGTTTGACTTTAACAACATAATACAGCTCATGTTGACAGATCATAATGAATGAGAGAGATTTTCTCTTGAACCATTATGCAGTTGTCAACAATGAAGCACCATACAATAATATGGAAATGCTGCACTGGTAAGTACTGGGTGGGTTTGTAGATGAAACTTTGTGAATATTCAGTGCAACCTGGCTGGGTTCTTGTGAGTCGCTGACAGAAATCCCCAAAAAGGGTTTGGGGTGGAACCACTATTTAAATTATTCTGGATTCATAATAATGGCAAGAAAAGTATTTTTGGCATGATCAGTTTTCAAAACTGTTGCAGACAAATTGTTTGAGCTCTTAAGTGTAGAACTTACAATACAATATTAAAAACTGGAAGTGAGGAAGTTGCTGCTTCTTTTACTGTGATGACTGTTGACTATTTTTCCTGACTTATAAGTCACTGGTAAACACCTTTAATGTGTCTGGATTTCTCCTAAATGAAATTGTTCACTTTCACTTTCTGTCATCTTTTGCAAACTAAAGACTTTAAAACACAAATATAAAGAATAGATTATTTTATTTGCTGGTGAATATCTCTCACAGATGTTGACAACAAGCCTGTGATTTCCTGCGAGGAAATCAAAATGTCTGCCATATAGAGGGTGTATTTGTTCCTCTCTGTGTTGACGTTAGCTGCTGAGGTGTTGAAGCTGTCGCACTGTATCTGGACCTCTACGAGCCACACACTCAGCATCATGAAGATTTTATTGGAAAAGACGTTTCCCGCGTAGCCACAGCTGGAGAGGTTGTCTCTTTAGGTGAGAAATCAAGTGAAATATCACACAGAAGACATTTTGTCACAGCGTTTCTCACTTATACTTCATGCTGTCCTGTAGGTGTGTGTGACAGAGTGTTCAGGACTCCACAGATATTAATACTCACTGCAGGGGCTTTTGTGTTTTGTTTTTTTTCTTTTCTCTTGTATCAGAACTGGTCTACAGTCAGTCCCAGTAGGAGGCAGAATATTCTGTTACTCTGTTTTATTCATGGAAAACTGAGCCAGCCTCATTTACGGTGTGAGTTTTTTTTTTACAATTATAGGAAAGCAGATGGGATTCCAAAAGTACCAATCTGATTTATAAGTGAAGCATCTATCCAAAGTGAATATTACTGAAAAGTTTGTTCTTTCTGACTTTGTAATAAGTGCCAAGCAGACACAGACAGAAGAGGAAAAAGCAGCAGACAGGAACAGATACTTAAGCAGTACAGCGAGTTCATGAGCACCAGAATCAATACTTAGTTAACAACTGCAAAAACAGACTTTTTTGCAGTTGTCGTGTTTGTCGAGTTTAGATTGAAAGGTGCAGTATGTAATAATTGACATCCTATTGAATTCATACCCAAAACAAATGTTACCAAACTGCTGCTAACTGACTGGCAAGTTAGTTCAGTTAGTCATACAGCTAGCAATCTGGGCTGGGAGTTGGGGGCTAGCTGGTTAGCATGCTAATTTCTGTAGATATCTCTGCAGGACCATACACAAACATCAGAACAACAAAACTGTTATTTCCACACATTGTTTATTATTTGACAGCTTTTAAACTTGTTTATTATACTATATATTTATTATACTAAAACTCTGCAAAATCTGACAAATAGACTTACTAACAAAGACGAGTGCACTGATTACCTTAACTTACAGAGTAAAGTCTGATTTTAAGTTGTTAGAACTTTTTAGTACATAAACTTCACTTCTGAGGGAATCATTTTACTTATTTTTTTTAGCTAAAGTCACTTTTTTAAATATACAGTGTACATACTGCACCTTTAAACACCCCGATCAGATCTTAGAAGTCCCATATCATACTGTTTTTCATCAATCTCAAATGCATTGCCCCAAACCCATCCACACAGTGCAATAGAGAGAAAGAGTTGTGACACTCTCTGATGTCGCGGCCAGGGCAGTCACATGTTTCATGTAAGCCCCAATAGTTCCGAAACGTATGGCTGTCATGTTCTTCTACGGAACAGACAGCAGCAATTGCGTTACTGAACAGTAAATATAGAAAAAACACACACCCAAGTATTTTCTCAACTGTTGTTGCATTATTGCATTTTTGTTAAGATCGGTTTTGCATTTGGAGAGGCAGGGTGACAATGAAAAGCTATGTATTACTTGGATATGTTTTACATTTTTGGAGGGAAAAGCTTAGTGTTCATGTTTAACATTTCTTTTCCCCATCAATTAGACATCTCTTTTCATTTTAGCGCAACTGGGCAATATTATTGATTCCTGTGATTTGGCTTATAAATTCCGATTCAGCCATTAGCTTACCTTCATGGTAGCACTAAGAGGTCTGCCCTGGTCCATTCAGCATTCACCTAGCAGCTAGCTCACTTCTTCTGAGACTTCTGAGACTTCTCTTTTAAGACTATAATTAAGATCAAGCCATACACATATTATCAAAACTATCACAGAATAAAAACTAATTTACGCTTGTATCTCTGGGTCTATAAGAACATAGAACGAATAGGATGGTGGAATCTATCAGCTAGCATGCCATCAAGCATCAGCAAGTAGCGCTAGGCTAGTTGCTCACTACAGCCAAGTGAATACGGAACTGTACAAAAAATTAAGTACAGCCAACACGTCACATAATGAAAAGTTAGTATATCCCAAAATTCAGTGAAATATTAAATGAAATATTTATCACAAACGTCACCTTATTTCTACTAGTGCTAGCTGCTAGAGCTGGTCTTATATCACACACAAAACTGACTAACAATGGCTGACATGGTCAGGTTCAGCAGATAAAAGCCAAAATAAATTAAAACCCATGATAATACATCTCAATCTTGCTTGTTAGTTACGAAACATCATTAATATAAAATTTGCTATTGATTCATTACCGAACTCTTACCTTCACAGCTGGCGAGGTCGTGCTAGCCAACTTGCTAGCAAGCAATGCTTAAAATTTGGTTGTAACAACCAAGATAAATTATAGATAATTACGCTGTGCATATACAAATGAAGAGCAGTATAAGCATCACAAAGGGCCTCTGATACAATATAGACAGTTGAAAATTCAAAAGAGGTCAATATTTCAGCAACTTACCTCTGGAACTACTCGACATGCAGCAATGTAAGTGAATGAGGTCCAGCGCCCAAATGACCGTGTTTGGACCTAATCCAATCTCCACATCCTGGAAGTAGGTGGTTAAAAAGCGCAGCTATTTTTTACAACGTAGGTCTATGGGAGTGTTGCCACTTTGTTTACTCTGTCACTCTGCATGGTCCTGAATTTCAGTTGTCTAAAAGTCAAGCCATTGCACAGCAGACTGAAGTAGAGCTAACTAGTCAGCCAATTTTGACTTCACCGTACTCATAGACAACTGTAAATACTATCAAACCACGGTGACACTTACCTGTGGCTCAGTTGCAGTTGCTGGGACCCTTTTATGAGGGTCAGTGTCAAGGCAAAGCCAGCTTTGCACTGACCCTCGTTACTGAAGCAGTCCGATGTGAAGTGGTTAGCACACACATACAAACTGGAACACGAACCACAGCCGGCACGTTGTCGTTAAAAATGAAACGCAACCACTGTGTCTTCTGTTGTTCTGTAGCTGGGACAGAATATAGGCACTGATGTTGATTTTTACAACCAACAACAGAGCAATTTGCATGTCTAGCTCTGAGCGACGACATTTCAAAACACTGCTGGACACACCGAACGTCACCTCGGGGATGAACGCCCCCCTCTCGGATATCTCCCATTATCATGCAGAGGAGGCCAACCTATTAAAATGATTCCTTTCGTTACGTAACGAGGAGTCGAAAGGAGAATGTGAACAGCCTGTAGGGGCGCTGTGTTACCAGTGGGTGGGCTGCAGAGACCATGCAGGAATCGCTTGTTTTCCTCATTCTGGGAGCTGGCAGGCCCAGAGAGGACCAGCTTATATATGTAGAGACCAGAGAAAATGTGTTTTTCATAATATGGGACCTTTAAAACCAAAGGTCACATGACTTGCAATCTGCATGATTATTAGACAGAAATTAATATTTGATATTATTATAACCTGTATTTTATGTCCAAATGGCATTTTCGTTCACATCTAAAACTTTCATGTGATGTTTTTGTTAGGGTTATTTGAGAAAATAATAAAAAGAAATTCTCTTACCTGGTTTGTTTATTTAGGAATATGCACCATGTAAGCAGAATAAAGCAAGAACAAAGTTGCTCAACTTTTAAAGTTCAAATGACACACAGTAATCTGGTGCTCATTCTCACTAATTAATTAGTTCGAAAACTTTCTTGCTACCTCAACCAAAAAACAACTCCGAAAAGACTTGGATCCAGTTAAAAAAACAATTAGAGAACTTTTCCTGGGTCTCTGAGTACAACATGGCTGTAATGCGTCTGATGAGTGTGGTAGACTTGAGGGGAAATTTGAGAGCAAAGTCAGAGGTCAAGAATGAGTTCAACAGCAGGGCCTCAGGGTCCTCTGACAGCTAGAGGTTCAAAGTTCAACCAACTTCTTGTAAATTTCACACTGTCAGTGTAATTCAGCCCAAAGTGTTGTCTCGAGCTACACATCCGGGGAAAATTATCTTTGTGTGGAGGACACACTGGTGTAATCCCAGTCTGTGACTAATCTGATTGCACCGTCATCAGCCCAGCAGTGTGTTTGTTCAATGCTAATTTGAAAGCCAATTCACACGGGTCTTATGCTTTATTGTATCATCTCGGTGGCGAGCGATGGGCCCAAACAACAGATTTTTTTGGCGAGCGCTTGATCCTATCACACTTCCACTTGTCGTCGTGGTAAAGAGGACTAGGCTCAGATTCGTCACGTCGCGGCGGGAATTATTGGTGCTGAGATAATCTCTGATCCACCTAATTTGCTGTCACAGAGAGAAGAATTGGACGAAGTGCGACGGGCCTGAAAAACCTGATGTCTTCTCATTGATCGGCGTAAACTCCGAGCCTCTGCAGTTTTGGGAGACGACATCAGCTCCATTATCTGATTATTGATGCCTCAGAGATGGTGTGTTTCTCCTGGTCGTCCTCACTGATTCCCTGGTGACACCTGAGGTTGTCAGGCTCTGATAAGCTATTGACAGCTATCATCATCATCAATTGACTTCGCTTCACTCGCTCACATCAGTCACTCCCATGTGCCCCTCGGAAGCACATCAACAAGAGAGAGCAGTTAGTGTGAAATGTTTAAACAGACAATTATCACAACAGGCTAATTATTTATAGAAATGAGCTTCATTTAATTTTAGTGGTCACAGTTAATTTTCACAGTCACACTCTGCATGATAATAATAAACCTAATTGAGTTAAAAGGATATTTCAGTGCTGTTTTATGCTTCCTACATAAATAGATGAATGAAAGGAGAGCTGTACGGTGACTGTTTGTGTTCTTCAAACTGAGATATCTTATTCTCAATAAACTGAATGACTGAAATATATAGTTAAAGTGTCTGATTGAGGATAGTGTCCACTGTAACCACCTCAGAGCTGGTGTCTGAGGACCTGCAGGAGTCCCTGAGAAGCAGTTAATTAAAGGTCCTATTTGTATGAAAAGTTGATTTTTGAGTCTCTTTGCCAACTTGTCAAATACTGATGCGTTGGGGTGGCGACCGTACTGACCTACCATCCCAGAGTGTCAGTATTTGACAAGTCTGGCAAAGTCTCAACTCAAAAATCAACTTTTCTTACAAATAGGACCTTTAAACAGAGAAGATCCCATTTACAGACAGACAGTTCACCCTAAAGTCAAAAATGGATGTTACATGTTGGTTATTTCAGTAAATTACAGAGTTTTGGAGACATGAGCCATGAAGATGTCTGCCTTCTCTTGTATATAGTAGAACTAGATGGCATTTGGCCTGTGCTGCGCTAAAAACAACTCCATGCTCTGAGCAGTGTCACTGTGGCAACCCCAGTTCACGTATTTGAAGATATTAAAAGTCGAGAAATTAAGGTACAGAGAAAGGATTTGTTGACTTATTTATAAAGTCATACTCATGTCATGCGTGTGTGTGTGTGTGTGTGTGTGTGTGCGTGTGTGTGTGTGTGTGTATGTTATGTGGGAATCTGCTATGTCGCTGGCAGTGAAAACATGGTGTCGAATTTTCTTGATGATTTGGGAATTCTCCCAGTAAGTAAGAGAAACAGATTTGATATTGAAGCACTGACTCACTGCTCAGTATGGGCCGGCCATTGTTATTAGAAATGCATCCCATCCTTCTATGATAGCTGTATCACCCATGTAGAGTGCAATTATCATATGAAATATCGGCCATACTGACAGTATAATACTACACACCATCTGTGTATTATAATTATGAGTACAACCATTGATAATGTCTGTACATTATTTACTAGCCTGTATCATGTCATATTTCAATCATGTATATCATAGTGAATGACAAATTATGCTTGTTGAGGAAGAATGCAGTATAGATGTCCAACATAAAATGGAAAAAGAACAGACTTTCACTTGCTTTCTTTAAAACAGGAGTTCAGATGGTTGCAGATTTGGCTTTATTATCTGTTTTTAGTCTCAAAGATCAGATCGTGTCATATTTGAGGGCAAAGAAAAATGATAAATCAACATTAGGTTTTTATTTTAGAGCAGTGACGACATAAGTGCAGTGTTGGCCAGCAGTCGTGTGACCTTCCGTCACTGTAACAAGGACAGCCGGGGGGGAAGTCTGCTGACGACACACAGGAGTCTCCACAAAATCAACTAGGAACAAATGTCTAAACACTTTTCACATCAAAGTGTAATACTGAGCTGCAGTGACTTTTCTATAATCATTACTGTAGATATGTATTTGTCTTTTTAAATGCTAGGAGTCTTAATGATATAAATCACAATGACTATGTATTTTTTATTGTTTTAGCATCATGATTTAATTACTCTGTCAGTATCTCACTGACTCAAGTCACATTATCTGAAATTTAAGGACACGGGCAAAGCAACTGTGAACTAATCACAGGTTTAACCCTGTTTTTCTGCTCAGTAATCTTCTACTTTTAGTCATGAACATGTCTTGAAGATAAAAGAGGGCAGTTTTTCTTCTCCCGAGCGTCTGTCCACTGTGATACTTCTGTCATCACTGATGTGTGACCTGTAGCCTGTGACAGTCTCCACAGTGTTTCTGCAGTTCAGACAGAAATGTATTAAAATTCTAAAACATTTGAATGTATTAAATCCTTGTTTGAACCTTTGTGGTGTGATGTCATCTAAGGTCCAAATTGTTTCCCAACGATGTCTGAGACACCTCCTGGCTCGACCGGGATGAAACTTTGAGGTGTGACAAAACGCTGGCTCTGTGCACTGGCATTTAAAAAATTACCCACTTGCCAAATGGGAGGTTTGCAACTAAAGGTCATGAATGTCAGAATTTAAAAGGCCACAAATGTTTGAAATCCTTGATGTATCTTGGTCCTGATTGGCTCAAAGCGTGCCTCTATCAACATGTTTATTTGCTCCACGTTCGTCCATTTTCCCGCAGACTGGGACTGAACCGTGACTCAGCAGACTGAGTCAAAGTCCTCATAAACTACAAGACTGTTTGTCATTTAGTCCCCCAAACTGTGTCTGTCCCCTCTCCATCACATGCTGCGCACCGAACCTTGATTTAAACCTGGATGTATTCACTAAAACTGATGCAAACTGATGCTCTTTCAGTGTGGGACACTTTGATATATATAATAATATGAATAATATAAATGATTGCTTTTCTGCATCTATCTTAAAGATGAAGTGTGTTTCATGATATCTCAATATAGACAAGAAATAAGTTACAACAGGGGAAAACCGGAGCAAAAAACAAATTTAGGTAAATATAGATAAATAATTACTGACTATGCAACCATCATGGTAACATTTGTGAGAATCATAACTAATCTGGTGATCTGATTTATGATCTTGATCAATGATCAGTAGAACGCTTCTGTCTGATCATCATCATCATCAGTCATGATGGTTGTAATATAATTAAGTGTGTCCTGATTTATGATCATTACAACATCATCAGCATCATGGTTTTACAGCAGAGCTCAGCCTCATCTGTCAGCTGTGGACGCAGTGTGAGACATCATTTATTCACTTAACACAAAACTATGATAACGTCAATTACAGGAGTTTGAAACAGCGTGTGAGATTTTTGATCATTAGCTCTTCTTTCTTTTGTTTTTTTGCTTGTTTTTCAAAAAAAGAAATTATGATAGTGTTTCAAAATTTTCCATCTTTTATTTCATCTTTTTCCATCACAAAGGACATTCAAATAATTGTTTCTTAAAGAGAAATTAAACACAAACACACACACACACAAGGTTTTTCCAGTGGTTAAAGAGGGGGTTTAGTTGCAGGTGTCTGGCTTCAAAATGTCACTAGTGCTGCGAAGCTCCTTCTGCCATGTTTAATGACATCTTCACAGTAAACATTTCAAAGTAAGCTGGCCCTTTAAACAGCCTAGCACTTGGCTAATTGGTTCACAAACAGTTGCTGAATTACACATTTGGCAAACGTTTGTTTTTTCTGACCAGCTAGTGAA
Source organism: Acanthopagrus latus (assembly GCF_904848185.1). Taxonomy (NCBI): domain Eukaryota; kingdom Metazoa; phylum Chordata; class Actinopteri; order Spariformes; family Sparidae; genus Acanthopagrus; species Acanthopagrus latus. The sequence continues at coordinate 3,926,064 of NC_051056.1, forward strand.
TGTAAGTCTGATATTCAGTTAGCTCTAATTTATACCATGGTCTGGGTGAATACTCGATTCTGATTGGCTGCAGGGTTTCATTTAACTCCTGATATATGGACACCTATGAAACCCAGGAACTTACTGGTAGCATATTTGGAGGCATGACATGGCAGGCTAGTTAGTCTTGTTATAAAATACTGTCATATTTTTTTTGTCATCCGTATGCTAGGATGATACTGGGGCCAAAGGGTTCAATGAGCTGAGCAGACTAGTTGTTCTGCCTTATGGGATGGTAATGATTGTTTCAGCCTCCAGGGTTCCGACGTGCAGCACACCTCGTCGAGCATTATTCCTGACTTGGTCTCCACCAACTTCTGGAATATTCTGCTACCTTGACCGGTTAGAATCAGTCTTTAGCTGCTGTTTTGTGCAGGGCATGTACTGTACCATACAGTCATTCATTTGATTGGATACAACTGCCTGCTGCTGCTGGAGTAAGATTAATGTGAGATCGCACCACAGTGTTGATGTGCCTTAAAACCAAAACACTGGCTAACACTGACAAAAACAGGCTAAAAACAATGCCTCAGGTTAGATGACTGCATTTTCTTTTCTTTTCTTTTTTTTTTTTTTGCCTGACAAGATGTTCTTACGGCACTTAGTTTGTTAGTTTACCTCAACATCATCATTGTGATTGATTAGACATAGAACCATGATGGTGTTATTTATGTAAAGTTCAGCAGAGTCATCAATATCCTCAGTCATGATCATTATAATGTCATTATCAGTGTGAAGATTTACAGTCGTTAATAACATCATCAGCGCCGTCACCTTTTAATGTCGCAGACAGGCGGAGGCTGCAGGGCTGGGCCCCTCGCTGGTAGCTGCCTCCGTTGTGTGTGTGTGTGTGTGTGTGTGTTGAAGAGGTCATGTGACTCTGCAGGCAGCTTGGCCACCGTCCTGACAGGCAGGGTGACTCTAACGGCTGGTAGCAGTGTGGACGGAGACAGCAGCCAAACTTCATTTATTGCTCTCCGCCTCCGCCTCACACGCACACAAACACGCAGACAGTCGCTCACTCTCTCACACACACACACACACACACACATACACACACCAAACACACCAAACACACCAGAACACACACCCACATCACCCTCGTTCACCCTCCTCTCTCTGTCTTCTTGGTGCCCTGCATGATTTGTTTCCCGATGTTTTTCACTGATGAGGGCGAGGTGCTTGGAAGGTCGGGGTGTGTGTGCAAATGTGTGTTATCTTTGTGTGGACACATTTTTGCTTTTAGCCAAGGTTGTGAGGACATTTCAGAAGGCTCCTTACAATGTCAAAAGGCTGTTTTAGGGTTTACCATTTGGCTTTAAGGGTTCGGTAAGAATAGTAGTAAAGGTCAGGGTCCTGACAAGTCAAACGTGTGATTAGTGGTATGCAGCTGAGGGAGGAGAGTGTGTGTATTTCTGCAGTTTTCTGTACAAGTTTGTATGTACACACATATGTGTCTGGGTGTGTATGTGTGCTTTTCCATTCAGTGCTCATGAATGCATCATGAGACCAGAACCAACAAGCCATTTGTCCCGTTTTATTCTGTTTTCCGATCACGGCCTCTCCATAATTCCCACTCTCACCCGGCGGACTGTGATTCTGATCAGCAGTTTCCTGATAAAGCGATGGTGCTGACTGCATTACATGTTTATGAATTGCTAATGGCGCTATTTATCATGCCGCGTGTCACAATTTACCATATTGAAAGTCACGGTTAGCGGTTTTACATTTAGAAGGTGAAAATTCAAGTGCGATCGACTGTATCGTCTGTCATTTTAATTTATGAGAGATTAATGCGGCAATGCACTCCTCCCCTGCACTCATCAGCAGTAACAACTAATGGCTGAATAATTGTCATTTTCACTTTTACCATTTCGAACTCTCAGTGTTGCTCCTACAGGCATTAATGGAAAGAAAGTTTAAGTCTTTGTCATGAAGTCAAGAAAGGTCTGCTGCCGATTCCAGTCACTGTGTGGAATTTTTAAGCTTCTTAAGTAAAGAAAAGCAAAAGTCAGAACCAGTTCACGTTGTTCCACTTTGATTCAACTTTTGTCTGTTTTCAATGATTGATATGTCGAGCTTAGCTGAAGTCCTGATGGCTGAGACTGACTGCTGCTTCACTGGGCAGCTGAGTGCAGCTGCAAAGTGAAAATGTTCCAGCACCAAAATGAATTATTCCTCATAAACACGAGCCATAACTCGGTAAAAGTTTGGCCCAGCCAGATCCAAAATAAAACATGCATGTCAGGGAAAGTTCCCATTAGAATATGAATACATTTTTCATTTATACATTTTTATGTATTCTATTTATGTTAAGGAGACTTCTTTTCCAGATGAATTTCAAGATACGTTTTCAGTCTTTTGATGAGGATAATTTACTGTCATATCAACTTCATTTTCTCCTCAGTTTCTTTGAATTTGCATAAATCTCTTTTGAGACTGTACACTAGTATCAAATTCTCTGGCTGAAACTATGATTTTTAGATTAAATTAATTATTCATACAGAGGATTTTTGGGGTCTGAACCTTCACATTAAAATTGTATAAATGATGCCCAAGGCATCTTCTTGAAAATTCATCTAGACATATTTGTGGAAAAATTTGACATCAATCAAGTGGGTCGAGCAGAGTTTAAAGAAGTCAGTAACAGTTGAACAAAGTGACAGTCTGCAGCATCAAGATCCAGTCGAGATGCTTTCAAGTGGAAATGGAAAAAACACATACGATGAAACTGGCTTTTTAAAATCAGCTTCAAATTAACACAAAAAAGGTTCCGACATAACATGGATAATAAAAAGCAACTCATTTTAAACATTTTAAAATATTCTTTATGAACATTTCTAATATCATTTTAAATGATCAATTCCATTACTGATCACAAATTGATTCTGACGCTAAAACTGCCTGTAAAAGTGTATAAAGGCTACAGAGTTCTCTCTGCGTCCTCTTGGTTATAAAGCTCATTGTGAGGCTGCATTCAAATGAAATGGGTCACAGTACAACAGCTTATTTATAGCCCAGATCACACTGCTGTCCATGCTCTTTCTCCGGGCGCAGCGAGAAATGATGCAATCAAATACAAACTGCACTACAAGTGGCTGTTAATGCAGTTCCACTGTAAGGCCACGGGTAAGTTCAGTCCCCGCTTAGAATGAAGTCACTGTCAGTTCACTTTCAATCTAACTCAAGCAGCAAAGCATCGCATTTCAAAGCCCAAGACTTGTCTATCTCCATTGTTCATACAGCTTGTAACACAGACCCCCAGAGCAACATCAGTAAGTGATCAGTTCACCGTCCATCTCACTGAATGGATGAACATCAGAAGATTGGAACAAAAGCGAGGAAGAAAAAATAACGCAAAATGATTTTATATTATAAAATACAATTCCATAGGGATGAACATGACAGTGAGACTGGCAGCATGTGTTGTGCTCATGCTTCTATGTTTGTGAGGACACATTTTGAAAAGTGGGAACATGTTTAAATATTTGTGAGACAGCCCTGTGGCAGACCAGTGTAAGTACAGCTCAGACAAAAGGCAATTCAGAATGCTTTACAGGGGCTTTTAAATACATTTTAAAAAGTAAGACATTAAAATATGTTAAACTTGCATTTAAATTCAATAAAAAAACAAAAATAGCTTGAAAGAGGTTATGCGCTCTAGAAAAAGTTTTAATGTTTTGAAAGGTCAGACATTTTTGAAAAGTTTGGATATCATTTGTAAAGTCTGGACAATTTTAAAAGTCGGGACATTTTCGGAAAGTGAGAATGTTACATTTTTAAAGTGAAATTTCAGATATTTCCGGAAAGTTAAGCCATCTCTGGAAGGTCAAGACAAATTTTTTCAAAAACAGTGTGGCCCTTACAAGTACAGTCAAAAAAATCGGATGAACAACTTTTGGTGCTGATAGACAACAGTGAACACAATTCAACGTACATTCTTTAAATCTCAGGATTACCTGACGTATGAAACCTGCTACATATCAAGCTGACATTGACATTTACAGTGACTTTAAATATTTATTTCTAATTTCTCAGGGATCCAATCAGAGGTTTATTTGTCTTTTATGTATTCATATATTTCTTCCACACTTTAGCAATTATTTCTAAAGCTGTTTAGATACTTTGGCTCATAGTAAATTTGTGTGTGTGCGTGCGTGTGTGGGTCTGTGTGTTAAGTGTTATTGACCAGTACCGCAGGAGTCCTTGTATGTCTGTGTGCTAAAGGCCGTATTGGGGATTTGACATTATGCAGAGAGCATTTAATGAGCATGATGGGCTTAATAAGGTAAAGAAGTCAACTGTGCAAATACCACGGCCTTATTGTAAAATCAATGCAGCACTCAGTAGGACACAGAGCTGGTTAAGTGAATTAGAGCATTAGTTTGAGTAACTACTTTAAGGAAAGACGTGTGTGTGTGTGTGTGTGTGTGTGTGTGTGTGTGTGTGTGTGATGACCACTAATGCATTAAACTCCAGGCAGCATGGACTCTAAAAGTTTACTTTTAATTAGACACTTTTTAATTAAATTAGATAAAAGTAAATGAAATTAAGTGACGGTATATTAATCTAATTCAAAGCCCTGGTGTAGACAGGTCAAGGAATAACCTCCAGTAATAAAGACATGCAAATAATCAATGATTGATACCTGTGCCATGTACTAAACTTTAAGTCAATCTCTCATTTGATAATAACATACAGTTTGTCTTTAGTGTGAAGATGACCCTGTGCTGTCAACTTTACTTTCTTTAACTATTTGGTGACAGTTCTTCTCTCTGGTGTTAAATTCCCATGTTTTGCCGGGCTGGCAGTCTACCCTGAACTTCTGCCTGTAACGATTTCCACCAATAAGAGAACTGCATTCTTTGTGTAATCCTTCACTTTGGGTCCCATGGCGCAGCATCTTCATTTCTTTTATTTATCAGGGTCGAGTGTAAACCAATGACCTTTCAGTTGTGGAGAATCATAGTTGGATTTAATATGATGATCCTGTTGAAAGAAAGCATTGTTAATTAAATTATGATTGAATTGTTTTTGACTCCCAGCAACAGGTCAACAGGTGATTTCAAGGACTTCAGATGACTATTTTATAACATCTACAGTGTAGATTGAAGTTGTTTTGTGCCATTTAAGCAAAAGACAGACATAGTAATTTTACCCAAAGAGGACAGATTATATGATCAGCCTGCTGTCAGCAGACTGTGACCTTTAACCCTTGGCCTTTTTTTTCTCTCTCGGGTGTTTGTAACACTGCCAGGCCGCTGCTGTAGATGATAGATTGCTTCAGATGTGAAACTCAACAACTCACACAAAGAATGTTGATGTGTTATAACTACAATCCAATCTCACATTCATCTTTCCACCTGTCAAAAAGTTCTCTTTCTCATTACAATCTGATCACAGCATTGCATACATCACTCTGTCCCTCTCTAACCACATTTACCTTTTCTGTCTTCCAGCTTGGCAGCATCCAAAGAAGCTGCGGCGAGGAAAGCTGCCAGCCCGATGCCGCCCTCCGAGTTCCTGGACAAACTCATGGGCAAGGTTTCGGGCTACGACGCCAGAATTCGACCAAATTTTAAAGGTAGGAGTTGCCACCAAGACTCAGTCGGATAAGACAGGAATGTAGCCAAACAATATCCTGAAAAGACCTGGTAATGTGTTTCTGCATTTCATTATTGTCTCTCAATGCCTTTTTAAGGGTTTATAGGTTATCATCAAGAAAGGTTTGTATAAGAAGAAAAGTTCATGTATATACAGATGCTACTAATATTTTGATGCTTTGTTTTTTAATCATCTCACTGTTTTTGGTTGTTCTCACTTTGTCAATCTCTTTTATTTACCCCTTGCAGTGTACAACAAAGGTAATTCTGCCCATTGTTAAACATGCTAAAGACTAGAATTATTTCAGGTGTTAGACTCCCCCAAACCCTTTTCTACAAAACCCTCTTCCTACACTTCCAACCCCAATCAGACTGTGAAAAACCCTCCCATGAAAGGTCCACTTTGTAAGATAGTTGAGTCTTTCTCCAAAAGTCAAATACTGGCACTTTGGGTTGGAGACCGGCCCGTCCTACCAACCCAAAGCGTCAGTATTTGGCTTGCTTAACTATCTTACAAAATGGGCTGTTAAGATATTTAAGAATCTCTAGTTATCATGGTACTAGTTGGCTACATTCCTTGGTATCCACACGGTATCCTGAGTGCTTGTTTTGGTGGTCAAGGTAATGTGCCTCTCTCCCACAAGCGAGCTGCTAAATTTGATTCCACTATGATGATGATGGTGATGATGTTGGTGATGATGATAATATAATATTTAGTAACCTCTCCCTGAATGGAAGCCCCCATAAAGACACATGTCAGAGGTTTCTATATTTAACTTCCTCACATTAGGAGCACAGTCTGGACATTCATAAGCTTGTGTGACATTATAGAACTGGGGCAACCCTGCATATTCATCAAAGTGTATGAATAATACAACAAGTTTAAAGCATCTGACCAAAAACTATTTGATGTAATTGGGACAAACGGAAATTTGGATTTGGCCTGAGTTCACCCTGTGTTTATTTTAAACATTATTTGATATTACTGAAAATATCATAAAATGTTACATTCGAGCCTTGTTGCATGTTACACACTGACATTTCTTAGTTTCCAGAATGGATGTGAATAATTTCTCTTGCCATATTTTTTAATCCGTCAGGTCATTTATGTGTTCTGAGTGTACAAAATATGAGTACCCTTGTCATATTTCACCTTTATGTGTGAAGATCTACACTATAATCCAGATTTTACACCCACACTATTCAAGTATCAAAATCCCTTTTTTGATAGCTATTATATCATATACCTGCATTTTGTTTTTATATTAAAACTTGTATACAGGTATACAATCAAGGCACTGACATCCTCTTGACACCTTGCAATCTGGAAAGTAAATCTTATTCCACTATTGTAATCATGTTGAATTGCTATGAATATGGGCATTGGTTCAATCAGTAGGCAGAGCTACATGTATTTTCCCTCCAGGTTTTATTAAAGTCAGAGCTGTGGTATTTTTGAGATAACATCTAAGTTGAGTCCAATGTTGGTTAGACACCGGATAGCCCCAAAATGCGGTTGTTTAAAGTTTCCTTGAAAGTGCATCAGAGATTTTAAAATGCAAATTTAGAATATTAGAATTACATGAGATTAGGGGTGTCATGATTCTCCAAATCCATGCTTCCATTTGACTTTCAAAAAAAAAAAAAAAAAAAAAAAATCTGCAGACTGTGATGTTGGTGAACTGAACAAACCTGGGTCAATGTTAAATGGCCCGTTGTGAATTGTCATTTATTTATCGTTTATATTGTGTACTTAAATGTTATTTTTAATAATTGCACATAGAACGTATGAAAGTATATGTTCTCCTGGTCAGTTGTACAAATGTATGGGCCATGAGTTAAGAGTTAGACAAGTTTAAACAATATTCCCTATCAAGTTTTTTTTTATTTATTTTTTTTTTTATAAAATACTACCCTTCAGTTTAATTTGATTCAACAATAAACAGCAAAAGATAGAAATCCAATTGTGTCACCCCTAGTGTTGATAATCTCTGATGTGTTTTTCTTGCGTCTACTTTAAATTCAAATGTAAAACTTACATTCACTGTAGGTCTGATTTTGCCAGACTGTTAAAAGTCACGAAGATCTGACTATATCCTCCTGACCACTAATGGAACCTGGAGGGATGTTGTCCTGTGTCTTGTTTCTTGGATGTCTGTGTCTCATCTATATCACAGTAGATTTGAAGTAGGTTTATCAGGTGAAATTAAAAAAGGTGTCCTAATATTTTGCACACTGAACACAGACTGGAATCAGACTGCTAGAATGTGCGGCAGTGAACCACAGCTTATGTTTATGAATGCTGCCATGGAGCTTTATTTTTCTTTTTTGCTGAGCCCATAATGGCATAACCCATTATATGGTGATCTTTGTAAGTGGGATATCTCAGCTCATGCGAGATAGAATTGGGAGGGGGTGGAGGGGATTCACCGTGACTAAGTGTATAATATTAAACCAGCTGCAGCTGCGAAACAGCTGAACCTGCTCGTCCTTCCTGACCTGCCAGGAATGTGTCCGGGTGTTTTTTGAGGCATCGTCGTGAGTCAGTTTTGGAGACCATTTCTATTTTTTTAATTTGATTTCTCCTCAGCTCTGGTTGGCAACAGTCCAGTGTGATTTACGGCGACTAGTGCTGCATTGACCTTTACAAATCAGGATTTAAACAGGCCTGTGTGACAGCTATTGGGATTTATGACTTTTATGTTTTTTCCCTTCATCTAATGTGATGTAATAAAAAAAAGTTAAATGCAGATGAAAGTGCTCTTTGGCAGTGTGTTAGACATGCAGACAATAACTAACCTGCAGCTGACGTCAGTGAGCTTTCAAAATTTCAACCTCAACACAAAAAATTACCATAAAAATAATTAATGTTCTCAAACAGGTATGTTATTTTCTTTTTCTTGTACTTTGGCGCAATGTGTACCAAAGCAGTCTGTGATGAAGACGTACGTACTCAGGATGATGAGCACATCTTTTATGTAATCTGCTAAGCTAATTGTGTCAGGGGCCTTTGTTAGCAGACAGGACCCGATGTGAATTTCCAGCCTCTGTCATGGCTGTCAGGTCGGCAGAGTGGCATTGCGTGAGCTCTCTGACTCGCTCATTCATGCAGTTTTTTTTGTGTGTGTGTGTGTTTCTCCTACCAGCTAACTACGCTACTGCATTAATCACGTTTATGAAATAAACAGCTTGACAGCTCTGCGCCTTAATAAACTCTGCAGGCTAAAGGAAAAGATAAAGGGTTCTTATAAAGAATGAGGGGGAGTCAGTGAAGGGGGGAGACAAAATGGAGGACAGCACTCACACCCTTTTTTTTCTTAGTCATCCAATTTATGAATAATAATTTTAATAGCCAGGAGTATCCTTAAAATGAAATTGATTTATTAACCCTAGTTTGAGGGGCCCATTTTGGTAGCATAATAATAATAAAATGTGTTAATAACACCACTAATGTTGGGACGCTAGACAAATGAAAATGGGATCCTGTGTTAGGACTGTTATAGAGTACTTACATGCCTGAAAATATGTCTGAACTTTCTTCTGGAGTGAGGTTCATAAAGACAATTTGATTTGTCAGTGTTTGCTCAGAATCATCATTTGCTGTTGCTAATTCAATAAAGAATGACACATCAGAAATAATGGTGGCCTCTGTAGGCTTCTAGTTAGCTTGTCTCTCAGCCAGCTAGTAGGAAAGCTACACTCTGGCAAGCAGCCAACTGCAATACCAAGCAATCGAACTAATGCTGCCTTCAAATGGAGCTCAAGAGTTATGACATGGGGAGTCATTGACATGCTCTGCTCAGTGTTGATGTAGTTAAATCATGACAACATCTGCTTATCTAAATGAGTGATACCAGTGTACCAGTGACAGGTGAGCCAGAGCTTTGTAAAACACGTACATTTCGATGCCATTTATACAGCAAAAGTATTTGGTTAGGTTTAGGAAAACACTGAGATTTGGTTAAAACATTACATTCTGGATGTAATGTCAGTTAAGAACACACCATACCATAGAAATGTAGACAAGACACACATAGACAAGACATAACTTCATTACTGTAGTAAATTGAAATAAATCACCTTTGATTTATGGTTTCACATGGGACATGAACCGTAGTCACCTAGACTTTTTCCTTCATATACTGATTCACCTTCGTTCCTTCTTTGCTGCTGTAATAATTACAACAGCCATTTGGGGTCACCGCTAAACAACACATGTCTTTATGGGTTGTAATAAACAGCTTTCGCAGTTCACCCATATTGCCATTTTGTTGAAGTAGCGGGGCTGGTAAGACAACTGTGTCTAGAGACCACTCAGGCTAACAATTTTGGAAAGCTACTGTAGCAAACAGGTAACTTAATGCAAAGACACAGAAAAGATAAGGCCTTGGAATATCAACATTTTCCTCGATAATATTCAAATTAAACTGACTAAGATTATAATATAGTAACCTTACCATCGACCAAAAAGATGAATTCATTTCTGAAAATGTCAGCAAACACGCGCAACTCATGAACTCAGAGCTTTCAGAAAATGTTCCACTTACACAAAGAATTGAAGAAAGTAGATATTTTCCTGCTCCTAAAGTTGTCAGTATATTCATATGGACTCTTCTTGTGAACATGGTAAACACAACTTTATTTGAAGGCAGCATATGACCCAACTTTGACATGCTTTCTAGCAGATTTCTAGCAAAACTGTTGTGTAAGGTAGCGTGCCTGAGTTAATCACTGTTGTGAACTATGCTCAGAGTGAAAAGACGCGAGAAGAAACTATGCTTTTAGTTAGCTCTCCATACAAAATACTGGGTAGCTGATTTGCTTTCCAGTGAATTAACTCATTAAACAGTCAGTTTGCTAGTTAACAGAAAACATTATGTAGGTGCAACCATCTTTCTTAATTGAAATGAGATGAAAATGATGTGTCCATACACGGCACTGTGGGTTTCAGAACAAATCATGTGAACAGCCTTTATGAACCACCACTATGAGGCGCCCTACCATAACAACAGAAGACAATGAGTAGAAAAATAAAAATCCATGTTGGTGAGAACATGGATAACTGAACTCTGGACCTGACTTTGGAATGGCATGTTTAGATGGATAAGGCAACCGGAATGTGGTCAGAATGCGGTATGTTATAGCTACTTAATGGTGACAGCTTAATAGTGCAGCTAGGTCTGCTAAATGCAACATGATTGCTCTTCTCCTCTGCCTACACATACATTTATACACACACCTCATCAAATCAGCACCAGCCCTGTTAATTTTCCACGCAGCAACAGTGGATGGAAGGCGGGGAGGGAATCAGGGGAGAGACGAGATGAGATTTGCCGGAAGCTACGAATGTGCCAGCATGAGAGGAAATTACACTGATCATGACCGGGGGTCCACTGTGTAGGCAAGAACTTCCGATTGATTTAGCAGGTTCTTCCAGTGGTGAGGGAGGAGAGCAAACACTCCTGACACATTCGGGACAAGTCATTTATAATCCATGAGTTCATCCATTCTTTCATTCTTTATTCCCGCTGCTCGTTCTTTATTGGCATTTCACCTTCCTCTTTTCTCTTTCACTCATTGACTTATTTTCTTCCATCCCGCGTTCACTGACTCATTCATGTCTTTATCTATCTTTTTTTTTCATCATTGTCCCATTCAATGTCCTCTAACCTTTTCTCCCCCCCCCACCACCACCTTCATTCCCTTCTACTTTAATGATGTCTTCTTTGGTTTGTAATCCATCTGTCATTATATGTAGGTGTCTACCAGCTTTTTACCGTCCTTTACTCTCCCATAAATCTTAATTCCATCACTGACTGCCAACTTATTCTTCTTATTTCTTGCAGTTTTTCATTTTTGTGTCCCCCCCTTTAAAAGTAATCTGTGTAGTGGTTCACACATTATATCATTATAGTTTGTAGGCAAATGTCCAAAATGCATGCCCCCCTTTTTTAACCTGCAGCAGCAATTTATTTAGAATTTATGGCGCCAATCATGTGTCTAAAATATAAGTAATGTAACCTTTCCAACTGATATTTTAGCTCATATTGGCCTTTCACAGATATATTGGGATCTGCTTGTATGTTGTCTGATATACACAGACACAAAAACTCTTTAGTTAAAAAAATAAGACTGCAGAAAACACTGCTTAGAATAGTTTATAATTTAAAACGTTTTATATAGCATTGTTAAATATGTGTGTATATCATCAGATATATTGTTATCAGAATTGTTTTAGGTCTAAATATTGATGTCTTCTTCAACCTAAAAATTCAGTCAGTCTACAGTGGTCAGTGTTCTACTATGCTACACTGTAGCCCATGAAGATACTCTGATGAATATTGACACCCTCATGACCACAGTGACAAGTGCCCACATGGAGTCACGGAAGGGCAAGATGATCATAGAGACCCACTGCTGGCTACTGTTCAACAAAGCTGAAACTAAATATTCGGGTTAGTGTAATTCCTCCCGTTAAAAATGAGTGAATCACCAACTGATTATAGACATTATAAGTTCCTGCCTTTTGCCATTTTCTGATGTGCAGTTCTTCTCTATACCCAGTCACGCTGTCTTCATCTCTTCATCTTTTCATCTCTTTTATTTCTGGTATTTTCCATTTTCCTCTTGCATGGATGAAAGACAAGGTCATTAGTACAGTGCTCACCCCGTGCATTTTCTCCCCTCCCCTCTCCTTTGACCTTCCTCACCCCCTCCAGGCCTCCTCTGTATTCAAGCCTTGTTTACCAATCCCACTGAAACAAATTGGACTTTGGACTCAGTTGACCAGCTGAGCAGGCAGCAGTCGAGCTCATAGATCAAGAAGAGGCTTCACAGTTCTACAACAGTGAGAGTGGGGATATGTAGTAGAACGGCAACACGAGGCCTTTCTAATCAACTAGCCCCCAGTAATGAATGGCCACATGGTGCTGGAGATAAATGAGTGTGCGTGAGCATGAGAGAGATTTAGAGAGGGCCAGTGAGGGAAAGGTGTGTTTGTGTGTATGTACTGTAAGAGTGTTTGTGTGATTCCCCTTATTGAGTGTATGTGTGTGTGTGTGCACTTGATGAATGGTACCGACTCCAGCTGCGACTCCCCTCTCCCTCTCCGCCATAACCTTGTCCTTCCTCATCACTCAAGCCGAGCGAGGATGACGACCGTGAGCGAGCTTCAGGTTTTCAGCTTGACCAGAAAGGGCAGCTAGTGAGCTGGCTATCTATTGCCGCCAACACTTAACCCCCTCCTCCCCTTCCACCTCGAGGATTCAGTGGCTGAAGAGACCCTGAACGCACCGCCAACCTTAGATTCAATGCGCATCTCTGTAGTTCATGTCGACTTCAGCAGGTTTTCGTCTTCAGCTCTCCCTCGAGCAGCCACCGTAGCTTCCTCAGCTCGGGTTTGCTTCCTCGGATACAATCCTTTTATTTCATGCTGCTCCCACGGTTGGTTTGGCAAAGCTCCCTCTGCTCTTAAATCCCAGTGATGATCAGTGTAAAAAAAGCCTCCACCACTGTGTTGCTTCTGAGCTGAATGACTCCCTCTTTCTTGTCTGAACAAGTGGACATGAGTAAATATACAAAGTACGGCAGTATATTTACATGTTTGGCTTCACATTCTTTTCCCTCTCTTTCCTCTTTCTCTTATGTATTACTACATAATGCTACACTGTTCTATACTACACTTTTCATACTATTACTACACCCTCCCTGTTCCTCTCTGCATCTCCTTTTCTCCTTGCCGGGGTTGAACATGCCGAGGTGGGACTGTAGTTATTAGCTGTCGGAGCTTGACGTTCATTTGGTGTTATCAGCACTTGTTTAATGGCTACTTAATGGAATTAATGGGCATAAGGTAATGAGCATGGGATAGAGGAATGGCTGTGGGGGAAAAAAAAAAAAACGGGGGGGGGGGGGGAGAAAATGGGAGAGGTGAAGGGAGGAAGGAATGGAAGGTAGCATTGCAAATGTCTAACCGACTTGGAGGGATTTGCTTACGACAGGAGATTGGAAAGAACTGCAGATGGCAAAAGTGCAATCCAGGGCCTCACGCTGCAAACACAGAGAATGTTTCCACTAGCTTAGCGGCAGAATATTGATGCTAACACAGTTCCCAGTGGACCTCAGTATTGCTCAGTTATGTACAACACTTGCAGCAGACATGAATAAGCAGCTCGCAGATACAAACTTTAATATCTACACCCTCCTCCTCTTATTGTTTTTTTTTTTTTTTTTTTTCCGGGGCTTCGTTCTGCAAGGATGCAACCACAGAAATGTGCTTGAGTGAAGGGACATCCTTGCCCAGAGGAAGGTCTTGTGGCTCTTTTAGTATTCTAGGTAATGGCCCTATCCTTTACAAGCCAGGAAATTTGGATGGGGACAATATTGCATGGAGCGGGGAATTTTAATGTCGTCGCAGAGGTGACTCTCCCCTGAGTTATGACAAAAATATTGATCACGCTTCAGCGTCTAGCAGGAGGAGGCGGAATGGCAAGGGCAGCGAAGAGAGGAATATTGAACAGGGTAATGGCAAAAGGCAGCCAAACGTACGAGGGCACTCAAGACGGACTGAAAGAGAGACTGATAGGAGGGTGGGGGAGAGGAGCGGACAAGTGAAATGAAGCAAAGAGGTCTGTGCAGCCAAAAGTAGCTGTTTAAATCTGAATATTATCAAGAGCTCAAAGAGAAAATGAACACGCTTATAATTAGAGTGCCGTCAAATGAGCCGTGCTGTCAAAATGACTGAACTTCTTATCTCTTGCTATAAATACATCACATCTTTATTGTTCCTTCTTGATCTAAAGATAGTAAAAAAACGTGGAACCTCTTTACCTCCAGGCGATGCAAAGCTAATCTGGGATGTGTAAGAGCAGTTGACAGCTACATTACTCTGTCTTCCTCGCTCTGCAGTCCACTGGTCCATGGCTAATAAGTTTATAAGGAGGGGAATAAGGCTTTATAAAAGGCCATTCAGTCCTCCTGTGGAATCCCATCACACCTCTAATTACCAGCTTGAGAAAAAAAAAGGCTTTAAGCCCACCGTATCAGTCTAAAAAGCCTGATGGAGAGGTTGACGCATAATTGTTTACCGCTGTGACACAATCACGAAGGCGGTAAGCTGCTGTTTTCAGACGCTACATGGCAGACGTGTCTAATCGTCCACTGATGCAGGCAGCCTGGGAGTACAGCGAAACAGTTGAAAAATCCCTGTACACATTTAACGGAAACTACCTTTGTTTTCAAACACAAAGGCAGGTTTTTATTGTTTTTACACCTCGCCTGCAAAGCCGAGAGAATTGATTCTGCACAGCGCTAGTAATTAGCTCGCATTATGAGATCCCTGCTGCCAGCCCAAAAACCAAAGCTGCTGTGGTTTTAATGCAAGGATCAGGTGCTCAGATGTTCGACAGCCTGCCTGGCCGCGGGGCTAAGCCCGGGCTTAGCCCTGACACAGAGAGATTGCCGTGCGCAGAGGAGGGAGGAAAAATTGCCTTTCATGGATTCAGGCAGATTATAGAGTTTAAGTCACCTGTCTACAACAGTTCATGGTCACAACGAATACTTTCCATCTATCTTAGGAGCCATTTCCCTTTTTTTTCGGGCTGACAATGACAGATTACAATATCGCTCCCAGACTTCTACTCGGCGTAGTCGCAATCCCTCACAATGGCAGTTGTCAAGTACAGCAAAGGAGGCCAGGCCCAGTTTACTCAGTTCAATGCAGTTTGGAGGCAAAATAGGACATCAGTCAACAAATCTGAGCTATGAGAGAAAAAGAAATCCTCTGGATGTGGTGAGAGGACATTTTTTTGGGGCTTCTGTTTGTAGCTTAGAAAATGGAAGAAAATGAAGCTGTTCATTTTTGATGAAAATCAAAGGCTGTGTGGTGACATTTCTAAGTTCCATTTAGAATAAGTTTCAAAGAAACTGTCAAACACACAGATGTGATTATCATTTGCTCAGAAAGCATGAAATGCTTGAAGGTCAGAATGAGCCGTACACTACCTGACCTTTACACGAGGATATTTCTCAACTGTTGACATAAGTTTCAGTTCAAAGATCTATGTGGTACCTGGGTGTGTGCAGTAGTCGTGAGTGTATTTTTCACAACTAAGAGTGAAAGGTGATGTTGTTCTGGCTCGTCAAGTACAGCAGCTTGGTCCATGGCTTTTAGCTTCAAACTATGATGCTCTACCTACCCCTCTACTGTTATTAAAAAAAACTGCTAGGTTTAGGAAAACATTATTTTGGTTAAAACACACTCTTTCGCAACATTGAGAATTTGTTTGGAAGGATAATTTTTTCTCATGTGTTTATTTTTCTAATCCATTTCCTGAGTTGCTAAGCTATGACATTACATAAGTGTGATCGGTCAGTTCCATAGACGGTCCTGGACCAACATTATTCATGATGTTCTAGGAGCAACACCAACATGCTTAAATGCCATTTAGTCTTGAAATATGTTACAAAGCTAACTTATGTATGTTATTAAAGTACATCATCTACATATGTTAACTTGCATGTAACAACTTCAAAACAACATTTAAAAAAAATGTACTCATGGTCACACATATAAATAAATAAATCCTGAGCTCCAGGGAAAAGTTAAGTGTATGGCCCACCCAACCACCTAAAACACCCCAGGTTGGACGTTTCTCACATTCATACTACAGCAGTAGAGGGGCTCTTCAAGAACTGTCACTAGAGGGATACAGCACTAGAGTGTAATCCTTAGGGCCACTGACCAGGCTGCTGTATTTGCCATGTTTGGGTTGGTTGAGTATCTGCTGATTAAAAGACAGTAGAACGTCTTTGTTTCTTGTGCTCACTTGTACTTTCTAGACACTGATCATCAATGATACATTGGATACAGGCAGATACTGCTCTCGAGTGAACAGGAAAAAATGCCATGTCACTGTGAAACAATAAATTGTTTGGCCTTAACTTCGAATTCCTTGACATTAGCAGGTCGGCATTTTCCATTATAAATCAGCCTCTTTGGGGACTAAAAGTTCCCTTTCTGTGGTGTGACTGAAATAATGTGGCCTATCTTGCAGACAGTGAAGATTTACATTCTTGGGGGGTGGAAGTAGAACCTTTTGTCATTCCAATGGGCTCCATTTCAGCCAAATGACTTCAAATTAATGGTGCCCATTTAAGGAAAGAAGCAGAATTTCATTTCAGATTTGGAGATCATTTATCCATTCCGGTGGGGTAACAGCTCCATTTCTGTAGCACAAGTCAAATTATTGCGAGGGACAAAGGATCCATTATGAGAACTTTGTTACTGTGCTGGTTCATTTCATTTGGAAGTCAGTCAAGTCATTCTGGAATATGCAACTCACCACCAACCTGTTGCCCTAAAGACACGAAAAGTGTAATTTCCTCGAAGGCCAAATGAGGCAAAAATCTAAATGAAGCCAGTTTGACATGTAGTCTTTGCATTCTCCCCACCCTCCTCCTCCTCCTCTTCCTCCTCTTTCTCTCTGGCCTCTTGCATCTCCTGTAGTGCATTTTGCTAGTCTTACTTCAGCTCCTCTTGACAGAACTGCATTGCAACCCTCCTCCTCCTCCACTCCATCTCAGTGCATCGCCTCTCCTGCCCGCTGCAGTATGGCAGTAGATTGTTCCTCTACAGACTCGTGCATCCCTCCTTCCTGCTATTGCCTTCACAGTATGTTGCCCCTCCTCCTTCTCCCTGCCCCTCCTAAGTCTCCCCCACTGCCATACACTCACCCCTGCTGAGTGTTGGCAGCAGTGCGACACCTTAGATAATCGAGCCTTGCTGTCTTGTTCGCTCCTTGATAGACAAAGCGGTTGTTTTCCTTAATGAGGACAAACAACGTATAGTTGGTAACGTGTTGTTAGAATATGCTGTGTTTAATTCTGATCTTTTTTTTATTAGACCCCAAAGGCTCCAAAAATGAAGCTACTCACAAGAAAGGTACTTTCCTTTTCTTTTTTCCCTGTTTTTTTTTCTTTTTTTCTTCTTCTTTTCTTCCCTGACCATGGTTTTGTGTTTGTCTCATGCGATGATGAGGCATTTTCCAAATGTTGAGAAAACCAAGAACGTTAGGGAAATGCCTTTTTTGGTTTAAGTATGTAGAGTTTGCCATGTATTGTTGTAAGTTATGTCAATCAAATGGTCTACTGTCGAACATCTGGTGATAGGAGCAATTAAGCAAGAACATATTTGTCCACCATCAGCAATATTTTAAGATACACTAATTCATTATGGTGACACAGACATTTTTCTCTTAATGTATTATTATGTCATTAGTGGCAAAACATTTTGTAAGTAATTTTCTCAGCATGACAACAGTTAATTCTTCCATAACACCATGAAAAATGGAAAAATAAGGCTTTTTCTGAGAACATAACAGTTTTTCTAACCTCACCCCACTTTGGCATCATTCTGCCTGTCAGGACACTTTAAAAAGCTGTTTTGCACTTGATTAATGCTGATGTGTAGGACTTTCATGCTGTAATTATACATATATGACACTGAATAAAGAACTACTACAACATACTGGACATATGTCAGTTAAGTAACTCTAGCATGTAGTAAAATGTATATAGTGTTCTCACAGTAGTATCCCTCTGTGTCACCTGTCAGCTTTTGTACCTGACAACTGGGAGCAATGTTTCCACAGATCCTGACTCAACACAGCCTTTACTTAATTTATATTTGACCAAAAATTCCATTCTGGTGCTTGTAGTATTCTGCAGAGGGAAAGAAGCTCCGAGCCCCACAAAAGATTCACATAGCACAGCTTTTGGGCATCTTTCCAAAATGCAGGCACACAAAGGAGTGACTCAGGGCTTTGTTTTCATTGACTGAGATTCAGTATAGTATATGGTGGGATGGAAGCTTATTATATGGTCTAGTATGGGACAGTACAGTATATCAAGTATAGCAGGCTAGAGTGTAGTCAAGTGTAGTGGGCTACTTTAAGCCTAGTATTGTTTAGTTTTTTTTATCATATGTTACTGTGTACTACAGTATAGTATGAAGTAGGATGGTATGGTACATAACAGTAAATTATAGTATGTAAAGAGGAGGTATAGTACAGCATAGTAAAGTATTGCTGCACAGTATGTAGTGTATTTATATAGTTTATATGATAGAATACTGTAGTAGTATATCACACGAAAGATTGCGCAGCAGTATATTGTGTATGCTGTATAGTATAGTATTGCAAAGTGTGTGTGTAAAGAGTAGTATGAAGTATAGTGAATCACAGCACACTATAGCAAATATGATAGAAGATAGAAGAATAGTAAAAAAACAGTAAAGTTCAGTGTATGCTGTATTATGTCACACCGCTTATAATATAGCATAGCATTGTATGGTACTGTATAACATGGTACGTAATAGTATTGTGTAGTGTAGTGCAGTGTGGTGTAGCATTTAATAGGACAAAATATCACAGCAAAATATAGCATAGTATAACATAGTATATTACAGTATAGTATATTATTGCATAGTGGGGTTAGGGTTAGTGTAATATAGTATAGGTTAAGATAGCTCAGTTTAGTACAGTATAGTATTGTATAACATACTGTAGTCTAGCATTTAATGGCACAACATAACAAAGCACAGCATGTCATTGTATAAAATAGCTGAGTATAGCAAAGTACAATATAGCATGATACAGAATAGCTTAATATAACCCAGTGTAGTATAGTATAGTATAGTATAGTATAGTATAGTATAGTGTAGCAAAGAATAGCACAGTATAATATTACGTAGTACAGTATAGTATAGTATAATATAGTATAGTTTAGTATATCACAGAATAGTATAGTATAGAATAACATATGTAATGTAGCATTAATGGCACAAAATAACAGCTCAGCATAGTATAGAATAGCTGAGTATAATGCAGTACAGTATACCATACTATAACATGATATAGTATAGCTTAGTATAATATGGTATAGCTTCACAGTTTAGTTTAGCTAAGTATAGTACAGTATAGTATTGTATAATATAGATAACATAGTATATCTTAGTATAGCACAGTGCAGTGGAGTATACTAAAGTGAAGCTTAGTGTAGCACAGTATAGTATTGTATAATATAGATAATATAGTATATCTTAGTATAGCACAGTGCAGTGGAGTATACTAAAGTGAAGCTTAGTGTAGCACAGTATAGTATTGTATAGCATAGTGTAGAAGATTATAATATTGTATAGTATAGCATAACATAGTATGGTATAGTGAAATACACTTTAGCAAAGTATAGTTTAGCAATGCATAGTGGAACATAGTATAGTAGAGCATAGAATACTATAATATTGTATAACAATGCATAGAGTGGCATAGTATAGGAGAACATAGCATAGTATAGTATAGTATAGTATAGTATAGTATAGTATATAAAATATAGCATAACATAGATTAGTATAGTTTGGTATAGTATAGTATAGTATAACTCAGTATAGTATAACACAGTATAGTGAATTACACTATATATGCATAGTATAATGGCATTTAATGGCACAGCATAAGATCTCACAACAGAGAATATTATAGTATGGGTCAGTAGAGAGTAGATTATAGAGTAGAGCATAGTGTAGTATAGTACAAGACAGTACAGAACAGTATAGTACAGCATAGTACAGCACAGTACAGCATGGTTTAGCAGTAGGTATGGTTCACTATCGTAAAGTATAATATGGTAAAGAATAGGATTACAATACAGTAAACTAGAATATAAGTACAGTCAGGTATAGTGCAGCACAGTACATAAGCTTATGAAAGATTAGGATACAGGAAAATACTGTACATTACAGTAGCTGGAAGCTTTGCAACATTTCAGTTTATATCTGTGTTGATTTATGGTGAAGAATCTCTTTCAGCCTTTTTCGCTTGTTAGCTCACCATGCTAATGCTCATAGCACAGCAGGCCCTTTACACAGTGGCTCCTGTCAGTCGTAAATAATGTGGATGTGGCCCTAATTTACATGCACAGAGAGGAAGTCATGGTAGAACCCCCCATACACACTCCACACACACACACACACACACACACACACACACATACACTCCACACACACGCACACACACACTCCACACACACGCATGCACGCACACACAATATACACAGTGGGTCATCGTGTAATTACTGCTGCAGGATTTACCAAACAATTACTGTTGGTGATGGAACACACAACAGAGGTGATGCACTGGGCAGTCTTTTTGGGTGACACTGCCAGACTCAGTTAATGCAGGTTAAGAAAACTAATTTTAATGTTTCCTGGGAACAGAATATGATTCAGTGATTATAGCAACAAAGCTGAGGAAACACTTGCGGGTCCTGATGCTCACAAAGTTGACATGGGCCACAGTGTTTAAACTAAAATTTTATTTCAGCAGCATCTTTTACCCACAGTGCTGCAGATATGATCCTTTTGTGTCTGATTACCCTGGGTGACTAATGCTATTGAGAGAGACTCCGTTGGTTTGCAGACTAAAGACCCCAATTACCTCCTGAGCTTATTCTGCTAGCCAATACTGTCAGCTTCACAGGAGCCGACGTTTTATATTAGCAGGCAGCAGCCCGTCTGCCTCCGGGCTGCTGTGATGCATAACTTACCCACTGGCTCGGCAGAGATGGGGAGAAAAAACTGCAGAGCTAATAAGAAATTATTTCTCATTTTGATGTTCAAATAACGGGGAGAAGAATATCTTTAGAAGTTAAGGGATGTGTTAGAAGGAAAGGAATGTCAGTCTTTATGTCAAGATATTTCAGTAGTGACTTGAGGCATTATCACAAAATTGCAGCAAAAACAGAGATGTTTTTAATTGCTACCATGCAAATTTGAGAGTGGCTATCCATCAGTTTCCTTGATGTTATAAAATATGGTGAGACTTTAAAGTGATCCCTTTGTATCAACTGATAGAAAACTAGTTGACATGAACAAGAATACTAGAAAGTCTAAGAATTAAGGATGAGCACATGGATAGATTAAGGGTTGGTGATATACTGATCTACACATCCTTATACCTGAACGACAGAGTGACTCTCAAAATGACATATATCACTGTTAGCAAAATGACATGACTATAGCAGCAGACCAGTGACAACCATGCGGGACATTCATCATACACTCACATTTGGTAAGTTTTTGTCAACAAAACTATTTTGTTAGGTTTAGGAAAAGATTGTGGTTTGGGTTTAAATGAGTATATTATGTAGCCTATGTAACTTAACTTTTGTGTATGTGTACAATACTTAACAACATTATGTATGAAATTAAATTTAAATATAAAAAAAAAACCCTCAGGCTGGGAATTGTTAAATTCTGTATTGAATTAAATTGGAAGTTTCGGTTTAATGCAAATCTGTCCCCTATCCGTCTTATTACTACCCCCATGATACATTTATGCAAATGATGTCTGTGTCTTTTGGCGCGTCAGGTCTCTTAACCGGAACAGGTGTTGTCTATGGTAACAGGACAATAATAATTGTTCTTATAGCAGTTGGTATGGTGTATCAACCATCCATGAAGATCTAGGTTTCTGACTTCGCTGAGTGAATACTACTAATACTAATACTGTTATTATTGCTTCAAGTACTTAGCTTAACACCTCTGTAGCGTTCAAAATACCGCCAGTGCTTCAGATATTATGATACTTAGTTCTTTATGCAAGTTGACACTTGCACCCTCATTTCCCCTGCAAACTCCCCCAGGAGACTTGTGGATACTAGTGTGCAGAAATACTAGTGTCCCATTGACTTGCACAATTTCTTACCGTCTTAAAAACGCCCGCATTTGGAGCCAATCAGCTCAGCTTACTTAAGGTGTTGTTAGCTAGCTCACAGTCAATGAGGCTAATTTATCATAGAAAGAAAAGGATGAGCTATGCTATTGTTCATGCTGACACACTTTAGTGAGTATGTAAATATAGTAAAAAAAAGAAATATCAGACAAGTCCGACATTATTGAACCACAAAAATACAGACGACGTGTATATGGATGAAATAACTTAAGAATTTCCAAGATGGCCGCTCGATGAGGTGCTGAATCAAATAAAAGAATTCTATTGACAGTTAACAATTTATGAGACCAGATTTGGCAAGCTGGAGATTAAAGCTCATTGATTTGTTCAGATCAGGAGTCTCACTTAGCACAGCAAGCAATAAGTATTGTATTTCTCTTAGTTGATTCGCCTGCAGTATTCTCAGTGGGACCCTCATTTACCTGTGATGAATGTTATTGACATGCACACTGTCATCATGAAGGGTGATGCTAATTTTGAGCCCAAAGTAGTGTGTGGGCTTTAGATATCTTTGGTTGAAATGTCAGTTTTTGAAGAGGGAAGGAGAGAAGAGGAGGAGACATGAAGGGAATAATTAGGTTAATGTAGAAGGAGGAGAAGAGAGAAGTATTACACAAGTGAAGAGGAGGGGGGTTGGGAGACTAAAAAAGCAAAGGAAAGGACAGTTGAACAATGAAAATGGTAATGGAGAAAAAAGATAGAAATGAAAGAAAATGTAATTATGTTGAGTTGTTGAAATACACACAACTCAAAGGACAGTAAAGGGGAAGGGAGGACATCCAAAGAAAACAAGATTTAGATAATAGACAAGAAGGTTAAAGAAAGGACAGTAACATAAGACGGTAGGACACCAAAGGGATGGAAAGGTGATGGGGACGGAACAAGTGAGTGCAAAGGAAAATCAGAGAACCCAGTAGCCTGGATGAAATATTTCAGCCTAATGGTTCTATGAACAAAGATACACTCACATGTACGTGTCATAGGCATACATACCATATTTCAAGAAAACATGTCACATCACATTCACATGGGATGTTTACAATGTAATTTTTAATAGGGAGGTGGAGGACACTGAGCTAGTGACCACATTTCGAGACAGTGTTTTAACATTTCAAGACATGACGCAACATTTTTGGCACAAAAAACATATTTTTGGAGTCACGACATCTGCAGGCGTGTTAGTGGAGACAAAACTAAACGCTTCTAAGGACATGCGGGGAGAAATGTGTGGTGTTAAAACCAGGTGCTTTTAACAAGACCTCAAGAAAATTTCCTGCCATGTTTGTGGTGTCAAATCTGGTTATGTTTGACCAGATGTCGGGACATCTCCAGGGGTGTTTGTGGCAACAAAACTGGGTATTTTTAACAAGACCTCAGGACATGTCTGCTGGTGTTTGTGGGCGACGGAAACCAGATATTTTTGATGAGTCACAACATCTTTATCCATGTTTGTGGCGAGAAACCAGGGGTTTTTATCAGGACCATGGGTCAATTTCCATCTGTGTTTGCAACGACAAAAACGGATAACAAGACCTTGGGACATCATCAGCTATATTTTTGGCAACAAAACAGGATGTTTTTAACAAGACCTCAGGACATCTCCCTCCGTGAACCCCAGTACAGGTATTTTACACCGAAACATGGTCTACGCTTAACAAGTGTTTTTTGTGCCTTAACCTTACCAGAGCATCTGCACAGTGATAAACAAGACTATATTGAAAATTGAACATGAAGATAAGATATACACATGTACATAAAGAGATGTTAAGTTTCACCACATCAGAGGTTTTGCACTGAGAAATGTGTTATTTGATCTGGTGATTGGATTTAATGAGAACAAAAAGGAAACAACAGACAGGAAACAGGAATGAAAAAAACAGCAGTGGAAAGAATGAATGAATGAGTCAAACAAACCTGTGTACAGAACTGAAGCAGACACACTGGAAAGCCATCACTGAGGATGAGACGTAGGAGGAAGGTGAGACGAGAGGAGAGAAAAGATAGGGCACAGAGAGAGGGGGAGGGGGGGGTGGATGGGGGAGAGGAGATTTCTCTCCCAGCGTGTTCAGCAGAATCCAGTCAGCAGGTCAGGGCCTGAAGCCTGGCCACGGCCGCCGTCGGCAGCAGCCGTTCTTCCTGATTAGAGGCTCTGCTCTGCTCCTTCTGTTGCGGGATGTTCAGCACATATTACACACAACTCACCTCCTCGCACTGGCGCTTTATGCAGATTAATGTTAGGCCAAGGGATATTTGTATGCTAACAGATTCTGGGCTCTCCTTCCTTTTACTCCCCTGTGCTGTTGTGCGAGAGACCCGAGGATTCAATCTGTCTCTGTAGATTTATGCTCAGTCAAGTGGCCGGTTTCATGGAGGATGGCTTTGTAATATGATTGCATAGTGCTTTAGAGAGGTGACACTTTAATGTGACGACTGCAGGTTGGAGCATATTGCGGTTATTTCACTTTTTTATTGAGAGCAAAAAAAAATAAAAAATCTGCCGCTATGTAGATTTATGCTTATCCAAGTGGCCTGTCTCATGGAGAACACCTTTATAATGTGATTGCACAGTGCTGCAGAAAGCCAGTGCTGCAAAATGATTACTGCAGGCTGAGCATAGAGTGGTTTCACAAAATGTAAAGCAGAATATCCCCCTATACAGATTAATGCCCATCCAAGTGGCCTATTTTAAATAGTATAATATGGCTGCACAGTCCTTCAGAAAGGAAACACTCAGCTGTGATTGCAGGGCTTTCCTCAGCTGAAGAAATCCCAACAAATCCTCACAACCACGCAGCTAAATAAATCGGTTGTCATTCTGCAGGATTGCCTCATATGTTCCTCTGCACCCCTGTTGTTACAGTGTGGTTAAGTTAAGGCAAGGAATTTACACGGTTATGGTTAGAACAGTATTTTGTTGCTTAAAAGAAACTGGTGTTGCAACACAGTCTCACATCAACATGTGTAATAACTACATTGGTCCTCAGGCCATTAGTTTCACAATAATGGCTCTAAAATTGTGCCAACTCTTCTCTTTCTTCCTGCATCCATCTCCATCTGTGTAACACAAAACCTCCTACCTAGATGGCTGAATGGGTCAACTTCCAGCAACTTTCGTAACAACATAACCATTGCACCGTACCAGAGACAGGCGTAGCACACATTTTTCCTATGCTTGCAGTTAGATTTTAAGCAAGGAAACTGTTTTCTAAATTTAGGAAACCCAATTGCCAGAATTAATGTCCAGCCATTTCTGCAAAATTTCTATGGCAACACTGTGCTTACGCTGTAAGTTCGGGCACAAAAAGCACTTGGTTAGATTTAGGAAAATGTCATGGTTTGGTTTAGAATACCTGTTTATGTCACCACACACGGAGATGGTCAAACTGACCATGAACAATAGACAGTTTTGTCACTAAAATGTCTGGAAATGTCCCCATGTATGTTGTTGGCTAAAAAATTGCAACACCACCTCCCCTTTCACATGCTGCTGCAACAGGTAAGTAATAATCATTTCAAAGTGAAACTGATATGTCACATTTGGTACACATCCTGGATGTTGATGTGGTTTTTTCTGTATCTTAAGTTACAAACGTACCTAAGTTGAATACACGAGGAACCTAAGATAGAAGAACTCGATCTTCACTTTGAGTTTTCAGCCATCCCACACCTTCTCGATATGCAGACTTTTTGCTCTTCCTTCTACATCTGCTTAGATTCTTTTTCACCGCTGTGATAATTACTGCCACTAGAGGTCACTGGAATGACAAGGAACATTAATTTTGTGTCATAATAAGCAGCTTTCGCAGTCAACTATGGCGTTTATTCTGTTGAGGATGGGTTGAAGAAATAGTAAGAGAGGGACTGTCGAGGGGAGACTCAGTAATGCTGCAGAAATAATGAGGAAAAAGAAAAAAAAAAGTTCAAGAGCCACGTAAAAACACACTGTACGTGTCCATACCGATCACGTTATATGCAGTATTGA
This sequence comes from Acanthopagrus latus, assembly GCF_904848185.1. Lineage (NCBI taxonomy): Eukaryota > Metazoa > Chordata > Actinopteri > Spariformes > Sparidae > Acanthopagrus > Acanthopagrus latus. The sequence goes on from NC_051056.1 coordinate 3,952,475, forward strand.
CAGAATAAGAAGTCAGACACAATGACCAGAGCACATGAGCATTTTAATATTATATAAAGCAGATAGTATACCCTCTTACCTTATACAGAGTAAACACAACACATAGGGACTGAATTGAAATTAAATATAAGAACAGTATATAAAACCTTTTGATTTCCACTTGCGATATCTAAAACTTAAATAAAGAGCACGATGATATCAAATTGACCTGTTTTATCAGTGAGAGAAGGAGTGCATGCGAGTGTTTGAGGGATAAGCTGAGTGGGCGTAGTGTGTGTGTGTGTGTGTGTGTGTGTGTGTGTGTGTGTGTGTGTGTGTGTGTGTGTGTGTGTGTGTGTGAGTCCACTAATCTCACATGACTATCTACCTTCCTCTCAAGATGATTAAAAGCATCAAGCTAACAGTGGAGCATCACGACACACTGTTAAATCACACACTGATTTATTGAGCAGATGACCAACACACACACACACACACAGAGAGAGAGAGAGAGAGAGAGAGAGAGAGAGAGAGAGAGAGAGAGAGAGAGAGAGAGAGAATCACACTACAAATAGTCCATCTGCACTAACACGCGGTCAGGCAACAAACATGCAAAGGACAAACAGGAAGGATCGAGCAAACACATTCGCTCATGTTCACACACACACACACACAGGCACACACATGTACAGTGCAAATACAAACACCACACTGCTCACTTATCTATTTTTTGTACTCAAATCTCCCGCGCGCGCACACACACACACACACACACACACACACACACACACACACACACACACACACACACACACACACACACACACACACACACACACTTTGCAGCATCACCACCTTGCAGTAATCCAGTGGAATAGAGCTCAAGTCACCTCGTCTCCGTTGCCGTGTCGCCGCCGTACACCTGCTATTGATTTCTGTCCTTCTGCAGTCAAGAAGCTGCCAGCCTGTCATGTCCGCCTGTCAGTCAAAAAACCTGGCCTGGAAAGCCCTGGAAGGTTCTGCTTACTCATTCACTGCAGACTTACTTCACTATCATTTAGACAAAGTTACGTTTTCTGGAGGAAAGTGAACAATTTTTGATGGCAGCAAATATTTCATTTTCAAATTATCCGACAGCCGTGCTCGTTACTCTCAGGCTTCTGGAGAAGAGATGTCAGGAATGTGACTAAAGTTTGTATTAGTTTTTGAACAACAGCCGGACTGCCTCTCTCTACAGCTTCGCTCGCTAGTTTTTAAATTAAAACCTACCACCAAGAAAATGAGGTTCTCTGTGTGCTCCCTGTAAATGAAATATTTTATATCCTGCTGTCCGCACTGATGTTTACGACTCAGACTTTTCCCTGGAAATGTAAATATGGGCTGTAATAAGCTGCTTTCACAGTCAACCTCGTTTTTCTGATGAGGCAGGCTGCAATATCAGGAAATTCTTGAAAAAGTATGTAAAAGGAACCTAAAGGCCTGTCTCAGCCTAACCTAAATCAAACCCAAAGCTGTTGTTGAGTACAGGTCTGAATTATTCTCCCAAACACATAGAAGCTCTGGAAGTGCCTTCATCATTGATCTATAGGAGTTTGAACACACTGAAATAAGCCTGCAGATGACCTGTAACTGCTCCTATTAGCTGGAAAAAAATAATAGGTTCACATAATATAGTCTGACATGGTCCACATTTAAATCTAATAACTATCACTGAAAATGAATATCTATAATGTGTTTTTTTCAGGACATATTTAAGTGCCCGGCAAAAAAAAATGACCTCAGACTACCTCTGCCTGAGAGTAACAGGAGCATCAAACTCAGTCTAGTTATTAATTTCATCATATAACTTACTTTTTGCGTATAAAATAGTCATAAACAAGTGCTTAGGTAGAAAACAGCCTCAACGAAGAGAAAATTGCATAACATTGAATTAACTTGCATCATTTTCTAGCTTAACAAAAACAAAAATTACAACATTTCAACTTTAGATCAAAAATAATGTCTAATAGTTGCTACATGTTTATTGTTATACGCTTCAGTCTCTTATTCTGTTTAAAAACATAATTGTAAAGCTGGAGTTGGTTTTGGGTTTGGACTGGGTTAATCCTCCCTCGTCTGTGACTCTCACTCCCAAACAGCTTTGTAAAACAACTCACATATATGCAGTTTCAAGATTTTAACACCTCGGTAATTTTCTGAAACTGCTCAGCGCTGTAGATTGCAGGGTGGATTACAGCACACTTGATGCTCTAGTGAGCATTTGTGACAACAGGAATAAAAGTGTGTGTGTTCAAAGTAAAGCCGGATCGTGACAGCCAGCAAAACAGTGTGGCTCATTGATGTGTTTCTATCAGTGTAACTGATGACAGTGAAGCTCTGTGGCACAGAGGGAACAGATTTATAAGGGTTTTAGTCTTTGTATATGATTTGATTGTATTAGAAATATAAATATTAATGGCCCTATTCTCTATTTTTACAGATAGCGAAACAGAGATAGAGAGATATATATGTGTTTGTTTTTCAGGGTGCTCTGGCCCATGATTAATGCATAGATGAGACTGTGTGTTACAATAATATGTATAAACAGAGGGAATATGGGAGAGAAGAATTGCATGCATGCAAGCACACACACACACACACACACACACACACACACACACACACACACACACACACACACACACACACACATACACATACATGTACACACAAACACACACACGCACACAGATATTCTCTATAAACATACAGGGCACACACCGTCACAGAAACTGAAAATGCTTGCAGGCATGAATGCCAATTTTGAGTAAATATGCATAGACAAACACACACACACACACACACACACACACACACACACACACACACACACACACACACACACACACAGCCTCAGGTGAATCCTGACCAGGCTGCCATGCATCCATCCATCTCTCGTCCGCTCTCCTCTCAGCCTGCCTCCCACTTTGAATACATTTCATCTCATAATGAAACTTGAACACCCCGTGGCTGAAAGAGAGAATACGAATGAGTGAGGGAGTAAGAGGACGGGAAAAGAAAGAGGGAGGGGGGGAAGCAAAAGAAATAGATTCATGGAGAGAGTGAAGGACTGACTAGGGATGAGGAGGAGTAAAACATATCATAATGGCATTTCTCCTCCCTCGCTGGGGAGGAAAATGAAGTTTTTCCCTAAAGTTCTCTCCATGGAGGAGGCGATGATGGATGGTGGAAAATATCTGCGGGAGCAAACGTCATTCTTCATCTCAGCACTCCAATTAAAATGTGACGCAAAGTGTTTTTCCCCTCGCCGCCGATCAACCACAGTGTTTACTTCCTTGCTTAAGCTAGACTTTATAGGAGATGTAAGGTATACACTTTCATATGTCGGAGAATAATGAGAGCCGTCGTATACGTGAAGCGGGATGCAGCAATGAAGAAAGGCTACGGCATCTGCATGGGAATAAAAAACAGGACTGAGAGGTGGACAGGTTCTTTATTAAGGTGTTGGATGTAGCTTTAGAGAAAGTCGACATCAGGAACAGAAGTGGGGAGAAAACACGTCCCGTTTCAATAGTCGCGTCAGGAGACGGACGGCACTTTAATGTTTCGCCGCCTTCGAGCATTGTCTCTTCTTTCCCCTCAGCGTTTCACAGCCTTGATGTGTATCTCCTCCTCCGTTGTCGTGTCTCAATGTAATAGAGGATAGGAATTTAATGAAACAGCAGCAGCAGCATATTGAATACTGAATTTATTCTCTCTTTATTTTATTTTTTTCTCCTTCCTGTTGCCTTGCTCACAGGCATGTAGAGAAAGTCAGGGAAGATCCTTGAAAGGTTGTTAGTTTCAGGAAGAATAAAGCCCGGGGGGATTTATCTGTTTTTAAGTTGTTTTGTTTACAAACAGATTCCAAATTCATCTGTATGCAGTCAGAAGTCAGTATTGTTGATTGTTCTTACATGAAGTTTAGCAGCCCTCAAGAAACATGATTAAGAAATAATTGAACATCAAAGACATCCTGACTTCCTGCCCCTAATATAGGTCCTACATTTGCCATGCATCTCAGTAGCATCTTGTGTTAGAGTCATGACCCATGTCTTTCAAACTGCCCACCAATTACATCACTTTTGTTACTTTAATTTAATGGAGGGTGTCTGACTCACAGGATACCTCATAGAATTCCATTCCCTTGGTGAGTAACTATTACTCCTCATGAGTGGTAAATTCATTTTCAAGGATAACATTTTTTGAATGCCCCTTTAAAAGAAGCGATATTGAAGAATGGTAATTTAAAAGATGAAAAAAGTAACTGAATAATCAACAGAATGGGAAGAAATAACAGTTTTGATGTTAGTTGTGCTTGCCTGAAACTATCGTCCCCCTTCAGGAGGACACTAGTGGTGTAAACAGCACCAAACTGCTAACTGCTCGGTGAGCTAGCTAGTTGCTAACTGTCTGTTTGGCGCATGAAGTAGCTAATTCATACATTTTGGCCCATAACAAAATAAGGAGTAAATGTTTCTTTTCCTGCTGAAACATGCAGATCCAGGAATCTCATTTTTGCCTTTGCTACTTTACTGAATCAAACGAGACTTCTAATTCTTTAGTGTGCTTTTGTTCAGGGCCTGTTGTCATCGTTTGAGCCCCTTAGCTCCAGTCAGGTGAAATCTTAATGCTCCATCTCATATTAATGTAAAAGACAACTGTTCCCTTCCGGCTTTGTGTCTCAAGTTTGTGTTTTTCACAGTTTTTTGGTGGCCAGGGTGTAACAGGGGGTTAACAAATGGAGAGTGTTATGCTGCAGATTGTTACAGGTTGCTCAAACATACAAAATCTGCTTCCTAATTTACCATCAACTGAAAATAAACTGTATCGGGCTGTATTTCAAGGTAAAGCAACATATTTGACAACCATTAGCAACAACTAACATTAGCATGCACTTCTTGGCTAACATAATCGCTAACGATTACTCTCCCCAGCGGAAGGTGAAGGTGAAAATGGTCTGTTGTCCATGATAGTTTTTTGCTCAGCGTAGTGGCAGAGGAGCAGAATATTTTGCCCTAGTAACCCTGATAGGCTCAATATCTTCTGTGGCACAAACACAAGCACGAAGTCCACCGTTGTTGTTGTTATGAGACGTCGCGGTTTAAGAGGTCGGAGGCTAGAAGTCGAGGGGTGGGGCGATGGCGTTATCGATACGCAAAGTCTGCAGATTCGCCGTCCACATGAGAATGCTAGGGCAGCGTTTTTGACCCTGAGACCAGGCTTAAAAGAAGTGCATTTACAGGCGCTGCGTTTACAGGATACATGTGGCTGATCAGCCAAAACAATGCAAAATGTCTGTTTTCACACAGAAGCGTTTCCATGTGGATGGCCCCTAATGCTCCTGTGTAAAAATGAGAGCAAATCCCTGCAGCCGCATCTTGCGGAGAGCCTGAAACCAGACCAGTGGATTTGAAGGGTGGATGCTGGACACTGTCAAAGAAACGGATTATTGTGCATTAAAATGAGACTTAACCATCACGCATAGATATAATGTTTGGTTGTCCTCATACTCTTGGCCGTGGACTGAAAAGCTCCATCACATAAACAGATATTTAATGTTCCATTTAAAATACTAAACAAGTAAAGATGTACATGCCATAAAATAAGCTGCCAAAATGCATCTGCAGCACCCTCCTCAGGTATCATCTTCATTTGTTTCTGAGTACAGAATCACTTTTATGGCTTTTAGCAAACTTTTTTTTTTTTTTTTTTTTATGAGTTGAGGCGAGTAACTTCCAGTAATATAAAGCTCTCAGCGTTTGATAAAATGTTCATTATTTCACTGTTTCACTATCGAGTCAGGAGATTTATGATGCTTAAAGTTCCCTTGGAAACTTCTTTTTTTTTTTTTTTTTCTGCTCTCGCTGGCATTTCGGCTCTGATGTTTATGCATCGGGGATAAGAAAGAAATGATCACGTCCTCAGCTGTCATGCCTGAACATAATGGCGAAAAAAACAGCAATAAGGAAAGAAAAACAACCCTCTGCTTTCTTCTCTTTCGCTCTCTCTCTCCCTCCCTCTTTGTAAAATGAGCCATGTTCCTCAACCTCCATGAGAATGTGCGGGGAATATATATTAGTTCAATAAAAAAGTGAAACTGCTTTCCTTGGACCATATAGCCTACAGACGACGCCCTATAAATATTTAATGTCTCACCGCCGTTGTAGCATTTTTTGCTGAAGGCAGCTCAATTGCAAAAGAGGTGCTCCTGCGTAATTCAAAGTATTTTTCATGTAATTTGTAGCCTTCGACTTTTCTCCTGCCCTCGCCTCTCTTTGCTTTGTTTAGCTCCGTGCCATTTGTTGCTGTGAATAAATTCAGTCTCACCGCTGCAGCGCTGAGGTGTCACTTAGAGGAGTGCAAATTGGGTATCAGGAGAGGAGAGAGTTAAATAAATAATGGCAGAGCAGGGCCAAGACAATCCTCCAGGTACCTGTGTTTTACAACCGTCCTCGGGCCTGACAATGGAGCGTCGTCCACTGTACCAGCCATACTCCTTATTGTGAAAACATGAGGTGTGTGGTCGAACCTCATATTAGAAAAGACCGGCCACCGGGATGTTTGGCAACCAATGGAGAGGACGATTAAACCGTGCATATTTTACAGTACAGTTACAGTCATTTCTGGGCAAAATCTTGCTCTGCAAAGTTAACAGCTGATGAGAGATTATTAGAAAAACATTAAGGGAGTACACACATGAATTTGTGGTCAGGTTGAGACAACAGAAGCACTTCGGTTAAGATTAGGGTTGATCCCGATTTTGGCTATTTGTGAGTACAAATCAGTTCATCAGACACTGCTGCAAGTCATCTTTAGTATGCATGTACAAAGTCAAGCTGAGTGTCACAAAAGACATGGACAATTCTCGGCAATACACAAAAGTCCAATAGATTGAATTATGTCTCTAATTTCGCGAACTGCCTATATAATGGTTGGAAAGATGATGGTTTGTCTTAAAATATAGGTTTTGTCACCCCAAACTGGGATGGAAACGTGCCGACGTCTCATTCGAAACATATGCTGTATAGCCTGAAACAAAGATGGCAATGTCCTTGAAGTTGAAAATATTGTTGAAGATATCCAGTGGTTTCACTGATGGAAATGTTAAAACACTGTATTAACCAGCGGCCACTGTTTGTGGGTTTGTGACTGTAGCATAAAATTCACAAAATTACAAAAAAATTACCACACATAGTGGCTTTAAGAATCAGCTGAGCCTCATCAGATTTGAGATTCGCCCTTACTTTGGCACCGGCACTGCTTCCTGTAGCCTTTATGCACCTGCTATACCCACCTAACATATGGCGTTTTGGGGATGTGGTATAGCCTGCTGTTTTGAAGATGCTTTAAGCCAAAACACCTTCCAATGTCATGAGTGGACACATTCATAACAAGAGTGGCTCCTCGGGGAAGGCAGAGCTTTATCTTGGATAGAATGTTGAGACACAGAACCAAAAATATGCCAAGTTGCCATGTTTTCTGCAGTGCTAAATCTTAATTTGAGGCAGTGTTGAGATGACAGTAAAACAGTCCCACAGGCTCAAGTCTGCGTCATCATGTCATCCATGTCCTCAGTTGGCAGCCTGGTGCTGGTTCCAGTGTCAGTTTAAAAATCACAGCGAGGATGAGATGTTTAAACTCTAAGTGTGCTGAGGGAGGCGCACAAAACCTGCTGAACTATTAATCATTAAAAAAGCAATTACAGGCTCTTCCCTGGCAGGTTTATCAGGCTGTCATCTTCATACCATCTCTATTTAGACCCGTCTGCTTCCTGGATAACCACCAAACACTCTTTTCTCTCTGTCAGTCCTGTGAAAAATGAGTCGATGATGATGACCAGCAAACACTCTCAAAAGTAAAAGGTGCCATGAAGGAGCAATTTGGTCGATCGGTACGAGCCACACATAGTACAGTTCTTTTACAATATTTACAAAGACATCCTTGGGTCTCAGATCGTGTGTATGCAGTATGTGATTTGTGCAAAAACAGTCTGACACTACATGTATAACAATTATGTAGCAATTATTTTACATAACTGTGATGTATTTACTATCAAAGTATACACTACAAAAGCAGGTTAGCACTGTTTACACTGCCCTTCAAGTTTAAAACAAGACATATTTATTTTACTATAGTGTGTTTATATCTAATTTTGAAACATATAAACTATGATCAGTATAACAAGGGTTTGGTTGAAAAGAACGCCCTTGGCTTAAAGCTGAATTCATATAAACTGGCGATAGACTGCCACCAGACATGGAAGCTCCTGGGAAAATGAAAGCTGACTGGTGATGTGGTCAGGCTGGCAGCCTGGCACCATTTTCTATCTTTACAAACTAAATGAATGAATAGATTTGTTTTCCTCTGTGTCACTGGTAGTTGTAATCCTGAGGAAAAATGGAAATGATCCAGTTGTGTTTACAAAAGTGGGACCAACAGTGGTACTGTGTAGAAATGCACAGTATCACTGTAAGGTGTTTGTAAGTACAGACATTTTTTTTTAAATCAGTTTGGTTAAAATGAAATGTTTTTGGTTAAAACTGAATTTAGTTAGCATGTGAAAACCCATCTGATCATTAAGAATTATAGGTATCAAACAAAGAGAAAGCCTTACATTTATTGAAAGTGTGGGATGGCTTCATTTTCTCTGGAACAGAGAGGTAAAAGAAAATTTTGAAAAAATTAGCCAGGCTGCAGCCTACTGGAATCATCAGTCAGCCTTCATTTTCCTGTGAGTTTTCGTGCTTGATGGCAGGAAAACACAACACATCCTCAAACCTAAATGACAAAACAGGTCGATTGCCAATGACTCCCAAACAACAGTACATTTTATGCAATAAATCGATGTGTTAATAAGAATGGATGTGTTAATGTGGAATTGTCTAGATGAGGTCTGATTCTGAAGACAACAATTGCAGCCAGAGTACCTCACAACATACTTACTGGCTCGTACTTGTAAGAAATGCTTTTGTGTTTTGAACCTGCATACAGAGAATCATACAGCCGGAGTGCTCGGGGACTGTTTAGAGCTGTTTCTATCGTCAGAGGCTGCAGTGGCTGCAGTTAGCAGAAGTGCTGAGAGGCCGAGCCGAGCTGTTTGTTTCATCCTGCTTTATTGCTGTTGTCACTTGTTTTTAATGAAAGTGGAGTTGGGCTGGGGGGACGGGGGCGGGATTTATTTGAGTCGGCGCACCTCAGCAGGACTTCAGCACAGTCGCAGGCCTTGATTGGTCTCCTCAGAGTTTGGGCTTGTATATTCAGTGAAATTAACTTTTGAGCTCACATGCCAACGGCTGCTTGGAATTTATCTCACAAGAACATTCGCAGAGTAGTCTAAATAATTCATAAAAATATTAAACCATTTTCATTGCAGTTTAATAAAAAATAGCCAGAATTAAAAGTGAGTTAAAAGTAAATCTACTAATTTACTCTCAAGTCTTATCTTCATTTGAATATTTAATAATCATAAAGGCAGCAGATTAACTTTGTGTTGATTCGTTGTACGGTGGCCAGCAGGAACACATGCAGAGGACAAGGGCTGTGTGTGTGTGTGTGTGTGTGTGTGTGTGTGTGTGTGTGTGTGTGTGTGTGTGTGTGTGTGTGTGTAACATCTTAAAATGTTATCAGCTGCAGAAGGTTAAAAACCAACGAGGCGTGTAGACTGTATGTATCCGTGCAAAACTGTATGTTAACGAGTGTTAATGTGTGTTCTGTGTGTGTGTGTGTGTGTGTGTGTGTGTGTGTGTGTGTGTTCGCTCCATGCATTCTGTATGTTTCCTTCAGTTTAACATGTGTGTGTGTTCTGGGCACGCCTGAATGCACCTGCATATCTCTCTGTACAGTTTAGCATAAATGGTGTGTGTATGTGTGTGTGTGTCTGCCTTTTTGTTCAGTGTATATTTGTAATCGTGTGTACGTGTGTGTCCACGTAATTTGGTGTGTTTGTTTGCTCTTTTGTTTGTGTGTTTGCCCTTGTTTGTTGTCTTTCTGTGTTGATTTAATGCATGTGCTGTTTGTGTTTGCCACATTATCATTTGTGTGTGTGTCCTCCTGTTTGTGTGTCAGTGTGTGTCCTCAATGTTTGTGAATATGTGTTTACACAGCTATTGTATTTGTGTGCGATTGAGGTCTAAGTTCAGCTGCACGTGTGTGACCAGTTTGGGTTTCTAACCTCGTGTTGGTTTTAGTGTTGAGGTAGAATCAGGTTTAGGTCGAGGCAGCACTCTGACACTGACTACCTTTATGTATTCACTAATATTCAATCATTATTTAGAGTATAACAATAAACAGAATTTGATGGTCATGTGAAGAACATATTCTGATTTGATATCGTGAATCCAAATGTAGCATTTTCTGATTAAGACGTGGAATGTGCCAACATTATCTGAGTTGTTCAAGAAGTTTGCGACACATGGCGTCCTGCTTGTTCATGTTCATGTTCAGCTCCGTGTGCTGTCATGGATGTGTTGTGCACTAACGGTTTGTAAGACTGTAGTAGAGGCAACCAAATCGCAAAAATGAATGTGAAGTACCTGTCTGCAAACCCATGGATAAGTTAACGCTATGTTGCAACTTTACGGTTGTGTAGGTTGAACTTTTGATTTCTCTCGTCATAACACTGTGCTTAAGCTCTGGTCAGGTTTAGGCACATAGGAAAACATCATGATTTGGATCAAAATACCTGTTCTAGTCGCCACGATCACAGGTGGAGATGGTCCAACTTCCCATTAAAAATTGCCAGTTTTGGTTGCCACGAGCTTTCAGTGGCAGCCATGGGGAAGTGTGAGGTGAGGGGTATTCAGTTAGTTCAGCTAGCTGAAGCAGAAGCTACAGCTGAGAGAATCTGCCAGGGACACTCATTGTTATTTCTGCAAGAAAAATCAACAGTTTCGACAACACATTAGATTTGATTTTAGCAATGTACACTCGTAAAAAGAAGTCACCTATACATATTTTAAAGAATAAAGGGGTAAAATATAGCAAATATTCAGCATCATTTTGAGACAGCTCTGGATAGGATGCATTTATTATAAAACAGACCCGAGGGAAAGCATTATGTCATCAGGTTTCCTTACAAGTACTGTATAGAAGTACAGTCATGTAGTGTGTGTGTGTGTGTGTGTGTGTGTGTGTGTGTGTGTGTGTGTGTGTGTGTGTGTGTGTGTGTGTGTGTGTGTGTGTGTATTTATTGCTCAGGCCATTTGCACATACACACACAGAGGCAGATCTACGTGTGCAGCTACAGTAGCCTGTGAGTCACAGTGCAGCCTGTCCTCCATGACAGTTAATGAGCTGTCGCTTCTTCCTCCTCTCTGCACCCCCGTCTTCTGTCTTTATTGGAAAGCTATAAAACAAACTGTCTCTCTCTCTCTCTCTCCTTCTCTCCTTCTCTGGATGGTTATTAAATGAACTGCTGTGGTAGAGAACGGGGAGCGAAGCAGAAGGAGAAGGTATTCGGGGGGGTATTAGCCTCTCCTCCTCCTCCTCCTCCTCCTCTTCTTCCTCCTCAGGTTTTTTTTTTTTTTTTTTTTGCGTCACGCGCCGCGAGGGACGTCAAGACAAGACAAATTATGATGTCCCTCCACTCGCCTCCCTCCTGCCGGGGAGCGAGAGGACTTTGAAGGAGGGATTTCGAACAAAGCCAGGATGCAGAGGAAATGTGTCAGAGGACTTGAGTTAGGCCTGAAAAAGCCATTCTGAGAAGAAACACAGTGATAATGTAATACCAGCGGTTTATGGATAAACCCTCTGATGCACTCAGACATATCAGAGCTTGTGCTCACGGGGTTTGTGGAGCCTTTATACATCAGACAGATACAGTCAGGTGCTCTGTGTTGGGTGATTATTTACCAAAAAGCTCCCAGAGTCTATTTGTCTTCCACTGAGTTTACACCCGCTTCGTTTGTCCTCTTGTTTAGCAAATTCCTGCAGTGCCAAATAAACACTATATTTTTTGTGTGAAATATATATAATTAACATAAGACATTGGTGTTATGCTAGGTGTTTGTTAAAAATTCTACATAAAATGACTATAGTTCATCTCAGTGCTTTAATTAAGCTTACCCAATATCCCTAGTAGTTTTCTGTCTTTCTAGATAATCTGTATCTCCTCTTTCCAGAGTAGGTACACATGATGGAGTGTCAGGAAAAAATAAGCCCAGTTTTCAGGTCAGTTAAGGTGCATAAGAAGACAAAAACCAGCAGCAGGCTGCTGGATGAAACCCTCCAAAATATGTCTGTGCGATCCTTGGAAAGGAAGTTGTTTTAATATTTTCTGCTCCCTCAAGTGAATCATTTTGGCACTCGATTGAGCTCCTAAATACTGTGTGTGCATGTTTAGAACCTCTCTTGTTTTAGAGCACTGGCGCCTTTAAGTGATTCTAGTGAATAATAATTTGTGTTTCTCCCTGTGATGGGGTAAATATCTGTAAAATAAAAAACACCAGAAGGGACACACAGGCTATAAGCTGCCTGGGCCACTCAAGCATAAAAAATATGAATCTATGATTACAAAAAAAGTATGCCTTATATGATACCAAAGAGCAGGTTGGTAAGGAACCAACATAACACATTTAGGAAGGAAATGTCTGACAGATGTTCATGCTGGTGTTCTTATAGTGGTAGGCTTGTCTTTGTTGTCTCAGGTGGCTCCTGGCCTGGTTACAATTTCCATAAGGTCTTTCTAAACAAAACAGCTCTAAGTGATGCGTGAACCGCCATGTTTGTAGTTTTGCATGCATAAAGTGCCAGACTTTAGAGGCTGGTGTTTTTAGACTTTACACAGCTGATTGGAACAGACATTCTGCTTCCAAGCATCAGTTATCTATCACCTGTGGAGTAATTGAAGCTCTGACTCTGGCAGTTTAAGTGTCTCCCTCTCTCCTACTGTCCTGTCATTTCATTTGCAGCCCGTCTCATTGGACGCACTTGAAAGCAAAGCTGGTTGATTTAATATCCGAAAGTTGTTGTTCTTCCGTCATTATGACTTACATTGCATCCTACTTTCCTCACGTAGTCCTGTGAGTAATCTATCGGTGCTCTAATTAGACGCTGTACACATAAGTCACATAGAGAACGATCGCCTCCGGCCAGCTTTAATGATTTTTCCCCTCTTAACCGTGCATCTTCAACCCTATGATTCTACTCTATGGCTTAACCACAGTTGCATGCTTGTGTGTGTTTGTGTGTGTGTGTGGGTGTGCGTGTGTGTGTGTGTGTGTGTGTGTGTGTGTGTGTGTGTGTGTGTGTGTGTGTGTGTGTGTGTGTGTGTGTGTGTGTGGGTGTGTGCATGCGTGTGCGTGTGCGTGTGTGTGAATGACTCTCAGATGATATTCCTCCCCAGTAGCCTCCAGCAGTCCTCAGACTGTGACAGGGAGAGTAATTGGCCATCAAAATAATCCAGACCCCTTCCTTCATTCGCAGCTAGCCGCCGGCGAGTGGAATTAGACACTGAGTTTAGGCAGGGACATTAAACACAAACTCTGTGTGTGCATCTGTGTGTGTGTGCGTGTGTGTGTGTGTGTGTGTGGACATGTATAAGAGTATGAATACAATGTAGCCACTCATTGTACATTCTGTAATCCAGCCTCATTTTCTAACTGATGAGGAGTGGATTCAATGTAATGGGATTACAGAAAATCAGATTGCGAACGTTTAGCTGAAATTTGCCGGCAGTGATCTCATTGATTCACAGCCAAAAGAGCAGATAATGCTCTATAGATTTTAATATATTTCCATACGTGAAAAATGCGGAGTTGCACTTTGGGACCGGCCTGCTTGCAGAGAAGCTATTATGGTGAAGCATTAGTGTGTAACAACCTCTTTTATAATGAACTGAAAACAACTAAATGTATGCAACAATACTGAATAAGCAGGATTTACTGTATTTATCCACAGAGGGATCGCTGAAGCTCTGCAGTGAATTAAGTGGGCCTTAGTTTTTTAAACACACGAGAAAACACGTGTGTTGTTGCTGTTGCTTTGCTTCTCAGTCCAGAAAAGTGCTGAGAGGTTCAATTTGTTTCTGTTTCCCATTTCTTCCTTTGTGCTAAGCTAGGCTAATCACCCGCAGACTCAAGCTCCATAACCAGCCAACTATAAAAACATAGCAAACAATGTTAGCAAATAATATTTCTGCAAACCGCAGATACGTCCAAGGCTGAGATATCAGGTTTGCATTAAATGGTTTTCAGCCAGCTGTTGCAGCAGAGGGTGGATCATTTCAGCTAACACAGCTGCTGAACAGCCAACCGCAGTTTGAGACACAGCACTGGATATTTTCAAGTATACCTTGAAAGATTTCCAGTTGTTTTTACGGTGATCAACCAGCTACTTTGCACAGGAATTTGGAGTATCTCCATCCATGATTGATGCGACCAAAGTAGATATTTTAAGCAAAACGGTGATGTTTTCCTAAACATGATCAAGTGTTTTTGCGCCTAAACCTACACATTTACTGGGCAGTGGGGTTGACAGAGAAGCATTGAACTGTTGACTATAAACTATATCATTTCACCAGACTTTTGTACCGCATGACTCATCTTAGAAGTGGAAAAAAAAATCAGCTTTGTTAACGTAAAGTGTACGATGGGGAGCAAGAATAGATCAACTGCTCCTGACCCAGGCCGATGGTCATCAGGCTCTGCAGCTGAAGCAGAGCCACAAGCTGATTCCTCACAATCTGTGCCTCTTTGAGGTGGAAAAATAGGAGTGTCTAAAAGTGTCCTGATGATGGAAAATACAAGGCCAGGTTGATCGAGCTGTGGCAACAGCAAAGGTGCCTCTTTGCTGTCTCCCCCTCCTCCTCCTCCTCCTCCGATCACAACCAATATGAATGAGAAATGTCAACAGAAAATAGCCGGTGATCTGCCTGGTGATATTCTTTGTGTGAGAGAGAGTGAGACAGAGCGAGGGGAATGAAATCCAACTATTTAAGGTTTAAACCACAATATGTTTGAGAGTCATCTTCTCATCCAACTCTGAGAAAGAAAATCAAACATTATATTTCCCAAAGTGTTGAGCAAACTGAAGACCTGTTGTTTCCTCAGTTGCTCAGTTCTGCAGTTTACTGTGCAGATTGATTCTCTGTCATCATCAAACCAGCGACCGGCCTCCCCCATGGACAAGACGAGTTTAGAGGTTACTCCCTGTCATTTAAAGCCAATATCATGTCCAACGCCTGAAAGAGATGAGAGCCCGACTGTTTGGCCGTCCTCCACGCGCCTCGCCGCGACTCCACTCCAGCCGCCGAGTAATCGCATTTGTGTTTGTAAAACCTGGTAATACAGCAAATCGATGGAGTGGGTGCAAAGGGGCCGAATGCTGTTTACTTTCACTTTGACTCGCTCCTCTGAAAAGAAAACAACCTTGAACGCAGCGTCATATCTCTGATCAGAGAGCGAGGGGGACTATTTCTGTCATTATGAAATCCTTTGAAATGACACACTCTTGTGCATTGATGTCGCCGGAGTTTGACCGACAGCTCTTTTCAAGTCTCAA